>NC_083647.1:22010716-22310716 GCF_963576545.1 Limanda limanda | reverse complement strand
GATTCTTTCTTTTTAAAAAGCAGAGTAAAGAAATATTCCCTCAGCAGCTTTGCCCTCGGGACATTTCTTTACATAAATAGAAAAATTAAAAAAAACACGCAAAAGATTAAATAATTGGACAAATTGCAACAGTGGAAAGAAAGCAGGAGCTTAAATTAAGACAGCAGAACAGAAGACGTGTGCCGGGGGAGAGTGAGGTGAAGGGGGGTTAAAAACTGTTGGCACCAGGGCAAGAGGGGGGGGGGGGAGGCTGTCCTCAGTGTCTCTTAGGTGCTAGTACGGGCCTTTCGAGTGTCCGAAGATCCCGATGGGGAAATGTTTGACGTGTGACGACCACTGAGCCGCCAGCTGGAAAAACTTGACGTCGTTCCACTCGCCGCCGTCGATCAACACTGACGAAAAAACAAAGTTTATTTAGAATTACAAAACTTGTTTTTTCACCCTCGGACAGCAAATACTCACGTTTGAGAAGTTGGGCAAGTGGAAGGATTGCTAAGAATAACAATAATTAAATAGTAATAATGATCATTAAATAATGAACAGCATGAAGTTTGATTGTTGCAATATTTACAGCAAAGTGACGATTTAAGAGTAAGCAGCACATTCACACTTATAAAATAAAGTACACTTAAAAATCCCAACATAAACAAAAAAATATAATTGCAAAATATACTGACTAAGTTCTTTAGTTTTCTGTAATTAAACTCTACATTGAACAAAATGTTTATTTGGCAACACACAGACATGAGCTACTTACATGAGAAATATTAAATTTAAAATATGATATATTATTTAGAAAAATTAAAATAAATATATTTTTAGAAAAAAACTATTAGAATGTACTCAGAAAAATAACTGAAGATTTTGAAAAGGAAACGTTAAGTACACCAAGCCTCTCAGGAATATAATATAATGTTTGTCTTGATGGTTTTATCAGCCAGGAGACTGGTCAAAACATTATTCATCTTCATTGTTGGTTTATTTATTGTGTAGGAGACAACTAATGCTTCTTTATTGCAACTGATTCATTTGAGATCTTTAACTTTCAAAGACTATATAGAAAACCTCTGATCTCTGAGTGGCCAGTGGAGCAGGAGGCCTCACTGGGCTCTGTGGGGACAGTTACCTCTCAGCATGGTCTGCTGGTGCTTGGCAGTGCAGATGAGGCGGCTGATTCCCTCGATCACTTGACTCTTGGACTCCACCTCCTTGTCTTTGCTCTTTTTTGGCAGGAACATGACTAACGGGGGGGACGACAGAGATTCATGCTGTGAGTAACTGAGGGATTCAGACTTCTACTGGTCTGTGAGGATTGAAATGTGATGATGTTTGGCCTTTGGCAGATCTTACCCTTCTTATTCTTCTCCTTGGTGACCACTGTCATGGACATGGACGGCTGGGTGCTCGGCTCAGCGCCTCCCAGTGGCAGCCGGCTGACCTGCAGCGAGCGGAAATTGCACTTCAGAGTATTTTTGGAGGAGGAATCTCGCTTCTCCATGTCTTTCTTCCTTTCTGTCAGAGCCACCCAGTAGTCCACCTGAAGCCCCATCAGCTCCGCGTGACTGCCAGAGCTACAGAGAGCAGAAGAGTCAATACTGGGAAAGTTGTTTTCAATTTGGAATTCTAAAAATAGAGTTAAAGCAGGTAAATGTGAGGCTATGTGGAGGAAATAGATTACATTTTCATAGTATTTTATAATTATTTATTTACAATATATGTTCTTTTACAATTTCTATATAACCTTTTTTACCTACACATGATAAAAACAATTCTAACAAATGAAAGATGAAGGTTCTTATTTTAAATTCAAGAAAAACAACAATCTGAATCAAGGATTCCAAATACTACACAATTGATGGAAATAATCAAAAATTTTGTCATCTGTCAAATTATACTTTTAGGACTTCTCTTGCATCATGCTGACTATAGGTTTATTGCTTCAGCCATCTAAAAACATTGCAATTAAACAATTTCAGAGGGAAATGTTGTAAAAACCTATAACAATAGGTAACTAATTGATAATTCTAGGAACCACTCATTTAAAAGTTTCTCCTTTTGGCTGATTTGTCCCTTTGTGTTCTACCTGTAAACACAGAAGCTGGTGTTGACGGAGGGAGAGGAGGGCGGGGTGGGCGTCGCCTCTTTGAGAGCAGGAGATATCTGAGGAGGCGTGGAGGAGAGCAGCGAGGAGCCCAGAGGAGCTGCATCGTCAGAGTCTCCTGAGGAACCAGACGACACACAGGATCATTCCAAAACTGAACACTGTGAGACGTTCCTTTTCAATTTAGACCAATATTTGCACCGAAATGAACAATTTGGATCCTCGAGGAATAATAGCAACATAAAACTGAGCATTTTATTCATAGACTACACTTCTAAAAGATGCAATTTATCTGTATTCTACTTTGAAAGTCCATAAACAAACCAATCACTGGCTGACCTGACGCTGCCGACGACTGCTCCACGATGCCAACTTTCACCATCTGAAGATTTATAAAGGAAACAAGGACACATAAACATAAATCAGCTGGACAACGACTGAACCAGAGCAGGATTTATAGGGAAAAGCACGAGACTTACCCCGATGAAAGGGATGAACTTCTGACAAGAGTCCTCGTCGGGGCTGTGGAGAGGAAGCGAAAGGACGCGACAGCAAGAAGAACATTTAATTTGCCTTGTTCGAATGAGAAATCTCATAGAAAGTGAAAAAGAAACTTAAAACCATTCTGTGAAAATCTAAAAGGTGAGAATTGAAAGGAAATGGCATCTAAGGTTAATAACACTACGATCAACTTGTTAGTTCAACTCGTGCTGATTTCCAGAGCATCACATCTGGAAATACTGCGGTTTCCCCCATTGCATGTAAAGTATGCAGACACAATCAACAGAGCATGCTGCCGTCAAACAGATTCACCATCCCGTCTGCAGGCCCCCCCGATTGCAGCTGGAGAAGCAAGAGAGAGAGAAACATGCAAAACTATCGGGCCTCCGCAGAAACCGTCCAATCGCTGCAGAGACGGAGGGGGGGGGGGCATTCAGGAGGCAGCAAGTCCGTCAGGGGAAACACTCAACTGGTAAAACCATAGAGAAGAGGATGAGAAGGAAGAGCACCAACCTAAGGTTAAGACCTCACATTCATACGCTTACAAGCCTTCTAACACTAGGAACTATTTTCCCGGCCGGGACCGGAAAAATAGCCAGAATGGAGTCGTACTGAACTTTTTTCTAAATGTGAAGACATGACGTTAAAAGGTTGTTGCTCTTGCCTTGAAGAAACCTGCCATCGCCCCCCCAGGGAAGAAACAGAGAGACTACAGGAGGAGGGGGCAGAGAAGAGAGAAGACAGTCTAGGAATCAGTTTTTTGTTTTTTTTTGGTTTCCAACACAACATCAGCCTCAGCCGCAGCCACAGAGAAGAAGGAGAAGAAGCCAGATGTCTGCCTGGGATGTGAGTGATCTGAGTCTGACAGGACACGTGACTTCTGTCCACTGTATTTATTCCAGATGCACATGCATGTCAGTCCAGGTCAGAGGAATCAAACTACAGACATTACACATGCACTGATTTGATAACAGCTCAGGGCCAGGGGTATTTTGGGCTTTGATCTTGACAACAAACTTGATTTATTTAATTTCTTGAATCCAATAATACTCTTTGATTTACTGGAGCAGCAGAGGTCTGTACAGAAGAGGGTAGGATTCAGTTTACATTAGATTGACTGTACAATCTGCACGTGTTCTTCCTCTGCCGGCAAGATTATGCAAAAGAATACTGAATGGATTTCCATGAAACTTGGTGGAATGATGCAACATGAGCCGACAAAGACACCATTCAATTCTGGTACCGATCCACCATTTAGTTTTTTCCTTTTCTTGATATTTAACATTCTGATGGCCCTGAGGACATTTTCACCAATATCCTAGGGAATAATTTATGGATCTTGATGAAACAAACATATTTATATATATATATTTAGAGGATCTGGGCCTTGGTTGAAGTTGAGAGCTGTTTCACAAGATGTTATTACTTTTTATTTTGTCAAACGAGAATAAACCTAACATGTATTTAGTTTGCAGTCACTTTCAAATGTCTTATCACCTGTTTCATTATATTTCTTTGAGTATATAATTTCTCCAGTTTGGTTTGGTTTCTATTTCAGACAAATTATTATTAAATCCCAATTCAAGAAGTGAATTGATTAAGGTCAGATCTCACTTTGCTGTATTAGGTGGAATCTCTTGATAAATGTAATTTATTCATCCTATTTATCAAAAACCTTTTCACTACATGGGAAATATTGATAATTTTTCATAAATAAGTGACAATATTTCCCTATATGTGACACACAGCTTATAGGCTTCCTTTAAACATTATTCCATTACCATTAAGACATTACTGTGAAACATGACATGTTTGATGTGTACTAGATAAGAACAAACCCAACTTATAACTTTAATAACTCAACTACAGAGGAGGAAGTAATTTGCTCTGTGACGTTATTTTAGTGACAATGTGCAGGCGTCGTACATCTAACTGGACAGAGAACAGACATGATGGCCAGAAGCACACGATGATGCAGAGGAAAGAGGAGGGAGGACGACACAGACACGTCTCCAGAGGAGGGAGGACAGACATGATTGGTTTTCGGGTCTCCTGCCACTTTATCAGCATGTTTTGAGAATGATTTCTCTTTGGAATAATAACAGGAGAGATCAAATATTTATAAATTGTCCCCAAAAATTAAATAAACCCAATATGAGCAGAGATCTTTGGACTCCCACTGTTTCCAGTCCTCGTGTCGAGGTAAGATAACTGGCTGTGAGAGCGATGTTCTCACCCAAAGTCTAAAGTCTAATTTTGCATGTGGCAGATAAAAAACTGTGCAACATGATTTTGTGACAGATATTTTAATCAATAGCTCCCAATAAAGTTTAACGAGGAGTTTGACATCACAAGTTCAGTTATGTGGAAAATTAAAAGAGTCTCTATTGCATCATCTTATAAAAACATCTGAATAAAAACTTGCAGCTTTTATTAGTTGAATAAATCTCCTACAGTGTTCTGCGCTGTGAGCAGCAGATATATAGAACTTTTCTGAAGAGGCTGTTCATAGCAAAAACAAAAACAAAAACCTGTGTAAGCAGCTGTTAAAGTGGCAGAGAGGGTTGGAAAGGAGATGAAATCACTGGGCTACATGAGAGACAAACTCAATTGACCACAATACCTTACTGCAAAATCAAAATGAAAGCTCTTTTTCCTTCAAAGAAAGAAAAGAAAACATACGACAAAAAGGTCAAAGGTGTTATTCACACACGCAAGTGATGGAGAGACGCTGATGTTTAGACAGACTCCACCACGTCCACCACGTCCACCACAACACGTCCACCACACAAACACCACAAGTCTATTCTAACTTTCACCTGTTGTTCAAGAGGGGATTTAAAACAAGTCGATGGAGGAGACAACTAGCAGTATCTGGACACATGATATTAGAGGTGAGAGTATTTATCACTTCAAACCACCAGAAGTTGAGGATTCTTATTTTCTCCACAAGAGCATTTTTTATAGTAGTATCTGTCGCTATTAATTATTATATTGATTTGAAGTTTAGTTTACACTTTATCTTTTCACGTTCGTTCTTTGGGACTCGTTGTACTGTGAACTTTGATTAAATACTTCTTTCAACTATTGAGTTCAACTATTGGATTGTAAAATCTGTCAACAAGCTTTTCCAACGCCAAGATATTCACTTCATTCATACAAAACCATGTTAAAGTGTCAATTTTTGTGCCAAATTGGAACCGTTTTAATTAGTCAATCTAGCTCTTTTCTCTTATTTCTAATCTCTGTGCCTTAAATTCTTTGTAATATAAATATCTTCTCATCACTACATTTGTTGTTGAGTGCTGAAGTTAATACTCTTTAGTGGAGATGTCTTGATATCACTGGACAGCTGTTTACCTCCATGCTTTGTGGGCATCAGGTCTGTCTTGTGTAATTAGAAAATTGCATAACTTATTGTCTTTGCTTTCGTAGCAAATTTGTCCAAAACCGTATGACAAGACACCGAGAAGTTCAATCTCCCTTTTGAAAAACTGGTGAAAGATCTGCATTCGAAGCATTTGTAAGACGAAACCTTCAGATCGATCTAAATTCAAACTTTAGTAGTTTCACAAAAAAATCTCAGGTCTCTGCACAATAACATGAGAACATGTACCTCTTCTGTTTGTATGTGAGCATGGCCTCTGCGATGGGAAGCTGGTGAGCTCCGTTAGCTCCCACCATGTACTGGGTGACCCTCGAGACCACGTCTGGATTCTCCTGGGCTGCACACGGAGAAACACGGAGGAACACCCACAGTTTATCATCTCATATCTTAAAGTTAAGTTGAGTTAAAATAGTGTTCTGTAGTTTAAAAGTCAAAGGGACAAATGAGCTCACCAAGAACAGGAGCTTCTGGCTTGAGGAACAGGTCCCTCCAGGCCGTGTCTTGGAACAAACTGTTGTATCGATAGTCAATAGTGCCCAGATATTTAGAGACTGGATGTGCACCTGAAGGAAACAAAACAACATGTCAGTCTCTATGATGATCAGGATTATCTTCTACTTCCTATCGTATAATCCACTTTTAAATGTTTCCAAAACTAACCCTAACACAACCTTCGGTGTTGGACGGTCACTGACCTAGAGGGATGATGAGGAACCTCATGTATCCGAGCCAGTCAGGGGTCTTGTGGGTGAGGTGGTCCACAAACAGCCTCAGGACGGCGCTGAGGTAGTGCTGCGCTCCGGCCACGGCTATCTTTATGGGAATGGGCGTCTGGGAGTTACAGTTACAACTGGAAAAAACAAAACAACAAGGCATCATGACAACTTACAGAGAGTCACAATAAACGGATCATATCAAGCGTCAGTCACTCAGACTCACAATCTCTGAATGCGGGAGACGATGGTGTTGAACGCAGCCTGGATGTCTGCTGTGGTGCAGGTGCACACCACTGGGAGGTGGTGGTTCTGAAGCATATCTGAAAGATACTGGGAGGAAAAGAAATGAAGAGAGTGAAAGTGAAGAGTGATTTTATTATAAACACAACAAGGTGAAAAAAACATTTTACTGCCAGGAATTTACTGCTTTAGCCATTTTCTGTCAGGTATATTTCATAAACTTGATAACCATTTTTTAAACAATTATCAGAGGCTGAAAAGCTATTATACAATATAGATAATATTCTTATTCAGGTATATATAAAGTGGCAGAATGTTTGTTGTTGTAGTAAATGTTACCTGGCCCTGCCAGTCTGACGTGTTGATGAGGATGATGCTGTCAGGGAGGTGGTTATCAGACACCAGGATGTGGTTCAGCTGGTCATAGACCGTCTTCCTTGGGATCTTGGGAGGGAACATAAGACAATTGTGTGAAATTCCTCTTTTTAGTCTCCAAATTCAAAATGTTGATGTTTTACCAGTAAGCAGAAGCAGAACCATCTAACCATGATGTGTAAGTGAGGCTCTCCCTGCGTACCTGTAGGTGGCAGCGTGTGTCCAGGGAGCGCTCGTTGTCCAGGCTGTTGGCCCTCTCGTTCAGCGGCCTGCTGGGCTGACGCTCCTTCAGAGACGTGCTCCGGCCTCGTCGACCGGCCAACTTCGGCTCCTGCCTGACAAACAAAACACACATTCACTCTTCAGCCCCTCGGAAAACACTGTTCACGTTGATTTTACATCATTTTAAAAACAATCATCTTCTATATTCATGCTAAATACTCCTGTCAGCTTTAAAAAGAGGTGATTTAAAGAGGTGGATTTATTTCTCACCTGTTGGACGAAATGATGAGGGACTCTGTCTTGGTCATCTTGCCACTAGGTGGCAGCCTCTCTAGAAACGTGTCCATGTTGTCCATCTCCAGCTCGGTGGTGGGAGTCACTGCCTCCGGCTGCTCCTGAGGGACAAACCACAATATGAGTTCAGAGCTGACTGATGTGTTTTTATTTTCAAAACAACAAACTGAACTTCTGCTTCGACTGGACATGAGCTGTTATTCATTATGATTTATTATAATTATATCCACAGACGTACAGAATATACAGTCATGCGTAGCAGAGAATAGCAAATGTGCAGTTTCTAGTTCTCATTTTTCTTTTTCTTTAAATTATTGACCTTCAGAATAACACTGGTGTTACTGAAGTTATTGATGTAGCAGCTGTGAGAGTTCATACTCACGAAGGAGACGTTATCGGATACGTTATCATCTGGAAACTTGGCTCCGCACTTGTTTTTATCTGGATCAATCTGGAACGAGACATTTTGCAGGGATAATAAACATTACTTGGTTATGATGGAATCCTCAGAGTTTGTATTTCACAAAGATTAAAGTGTGATGGAATTCTGGGTTGAACAGAAATCCTAGAGTTTCATAAACAAACTGCTGATCACATGACTGATGGGAACATCTGAGAGGGGCCAAGATAAAAACATAACTTAAATGTGCCTGAACAGGACAATTCAAAACTTCTCTGCTCCAATGGTTACACTGGTCTGACTCCAGCTGTTTCGCTGTGGTTTTGAAATGCTGGAGGGAAGCTACAGGCCTGATAAAGGTTTTTAGGAGAGAGGAGCTCTGGTCTCACCGGACTCGGAGGCTCCCTGTGGCTCCGGACGCTGTGGATGCTGCCGATCTCCGTTTGAGAGCTGGAGAGAGAGAGACCCTCAAAGTACGGCCTGAGAGAGAAAACAACCAGTCTGGGTTAAGTTAACATAATTTATAGACAGATAGGAGGAGTCGTCTCTGGATCAGTGTTTTTTAAGATATTTTCTGGGCTATTTTTCTGCCTTTATTGATGGGACAGCTTAAACGTGTGTTGAAGATGTGCAGAATCAAACCAGTGGCCCAGAGAGATTCTAACCGTACTACATGAGAACAGTACTTTGAAGAAGTTGTATGAGAAATTAAGCTAGAAAACTCCGGATGTGAAAACTGCCATCTTGAGCGTTTGGACCCGGAGTCTGCCCAGTAGCATTCAGGGGGATGAAGCCATTTTAGCGAGGTCACAAGTCCGTCTCAGCTGTCAATCATGATGTTTCACCCCATTTTTATAGCACCAAATAACTAATTTAAAGCAAACTTATCCGAAAAATTATCACTTGAACTTCAGTGTGTAAGAACTACATAAAATGAAAGAAACCCTCTTTGATAAAACTGTATTTTCCTTTTTTAGTTTGGTCCATGTCTCATCCACTTACATAAAAAATGTCCTAAACATAATTGTGCAAACAGAATCTAAACATGTCCGTTATCTTTACAGTATAATGTAATGATGCTCACAGCAGATACAGTGGAAGTTAGTGTTACTGCTGTATCGCTTTAGCTTCATCTTGAACCGTCTGCTGGTGAAAAACAAAATAAACCGTCCCTCTCCAGCTGCTTTTCACACATTAGAGTTAATTCATCAGGAGAGATGAGACCTCAGTTGTTTAATGTCTTCTGCTGCTCGGGAGCCGATTTCTAAAGTGGGAGGAAATTACTCGAGGGACGTTCCAGCTCGAGCCGGGGAGAGAGCCAGTGTTAGAAACTGGAGATGTGGAGTCAAACATGAAAGAAAGACACTATAGAATTGCACGATGGGAAACGATGGATCTTGTGTGAAGAATAATATAAATCTGGGGCGTAGAACCTCCAGCACCAGTAAATCCATGGGTATGTTCCAATGTGGTGTTAAAACTGATGCTGAGTTGTGCTATTTTCACTCATGTAACTGCAGTGTTGTCATTCTTTGTCCTGCAACACCACTTATAACCCATCGGTGATACACACTCCTCAGTGAGAGCCACTCACTTGAGTTTGGGTTTGGGCGTACTGAGGACGCTGTCGTCATCATCCAGCTCCGGGCCGCTGTCACTGGGGTTCTCAAACTCCACGCTGTCCAGGTCCAGGTCCTCCTCCTCCACCTCAGGAGTCGGCTCTGCAGGATCCTGCTCCGAGTCCAGCACCTTCACACACACACACATGCAAAGGTATTCGATGTTAAGTGGTTCAGCAGCTCCACAGCGGAGGCTCAAAGGAAGATTTGATTCCCAGTAGACGCAGCAGCAGCATCTGGAGAGAAACACCCACCTCCTCTGAAACCCTGAACCGCTTCAGGAGAGCCACCACTCGCTGCTTGAAGTTCTGCTGCTAAAACACAGGAGAATAAACACACGAGTCAGAGTGTGACCTAGTTGTGATTCATCACCGAGCGCTGATCAATGCAGCGCAGAGGAAAACAGCTGCAGTTCCTTCACTTCACTGAATTTACCGGCACTAGATACATTTGCAGCGCTTTGGCTGCTGATCGATTTTACTGCGCGTGTTCATGTAAATCAATAATCACACAGCATCATGCTTCATCTGCTTTCTGGGGCCTTTCTCTGTTCCTGCTTCTGCTCACTCGATAACGCAGCAGCCTCAAACCCCCGGGCAAGAAAACACTAAAACTGTCTCTTTACAGCTCATTAAAAGGTGTTTTATATAAAGTGTTAGCATTCAACCACCTGCTAATGAGCCACATAAAAGATGGACTCACTGAGGTGTAACTTGGAAAAGCTGGTGTGAAAAAACTGCAGCGTCTGGACTCGATATTCCGTTACAACCACAGACCTGCAGATATGGATTCATATGTTCCATTTTTATGCCTTTAAAAAAACTATAAATCTTTACCATGTATGTGTTTCTGTAACTGGCTGCAACCTTCTCAAGATCAGTGTGGGGACTGTAATTAAACATTCGATCCAGGGACGTCCTCTACCTCAGAGGTTTCTTCCACAAGAACGATAAGAACGACCTTCTCTGGCTTCTCAGCTGCCGGTTGCAAGGCTTGCATACCACAATAAAGTGTTTACATCCAACAAATGCTCTGCTGTGTTTCCTCTGGGATGATCTCGCCCTGGCTTTGTTAGAACGTGAGCCAGAGCAGCCACAAGGTGTTGGTTTTGGACATGTACCTCCCTGGAAGTATCAGGTGGAGGTGTTTCAGGATCAGTGTTTTCTGTTCTGTGGGGGGAGAGGAGCTCCCTTCACTTCACTTTGGGCTTTTTAACTTTGCAGACACAATTAGAGGAAAGAGAAACTGAAAAAGCATCACGTGTCTACTGTAACATAAACAGCTGGTTGACACCTTATGCTTTAACAAGTGTAAAACTGACGAGTCGTGCCTTACAGCCTTTGAAATCATGACCTTTAAGAATAATGATTTTTGTATCCGTCCAGTAGATTCAAGAGAAGAAGCTCTGAAGCTGCTCTGCAGGTTCATGATGGTCCCAGCACCTTCATGTTGTTATTCATGCTCCACCTGACAGAATAATGGATTCCTTAAACCCCAGCAGGGTTCTTACTCTGGTGATGGAGGCCGTCCTTACAATCGACCTCCTCTGCTTCTTCTTCCTCACATCGTACTCATCGTCCTCCAGATCCTGAAAACACAAGTTAGAATAATGAAAACAGCTCCTCCCATAAAAAAACAAAAACTAATACATTATTTACACGTCTACGTCCTTGGGTTCTCCTCAGCAACCGATGCAGTGCCAATACAGATGTTTTATTCCAACCCTCAGCTTGATTATGAACCCGCCTGGCACCGAGCAGGATGAGGCGAACCCGGACTCACCTGCGCCTGCACGGCGTCGTCGCTGGCCTCCTGCTCCGAGGAGAAGCTCTCGTACTCTTCCTCCGAGTAGTTATCTGAAGCAGAGGAAGTCAGGGGATTAAACGCAGGAGTGTAGAAGATGTCTCATGAATATTTCAGCTACCACCCTTTTAAAATTTGACACGCAGCCAGGTTCTAAAAATACACGACGAGCCGTACGACTTCATTTAAATGCTTTTCTGCATGAGAACAGAGGAAGAAAAAATAAAAAACATTCTGAACCCTGTGACCCCTCTTCTGTTTCAACTCATTAGAATATTAGGTGATTAAGATGGCTCCGTGCTGTTTGGACCTCAGATCAGCGGGGGGGTAATGAGAGCGTACCGGAGCACTTGGTCTTCTGCCCGTCCTGCAGGGCGGCCTCCTCGTGGTCTATCGGCTGACTGGACAGAGAAAAGATCCAGATCTCCGCCACCTTGCCCAGCGTCTCCTTCTGGTTGCTGCAGAGCGGCAGGACCTGGCCTCCCTCGGTCGGGTGCTGCATCACCTGGGAGAGGAAGAGGAGGAGAGAACGTGAGATGAAGGATTCACTGCGTCCTCTGCGCTCGCTCCCTAGTTACTGTCTGCAGACTCAAGTTGCTCTACCTGCATTAAACTCCATGTATTTAACATATCTAAATTTTCAATTATACCTCATTCAAACACTGGAAATGCCGTAAAAATGCTACGTTTTCATCTTGTGTCTATTTTAAGACCAATTAGATGATTTTAAGAGCCAGGAGTACAGGTAGAAGAATCCGAGCCAGATCCTGGGTGAGCATGAAGAGGTCAAAGTCTTCTCGTGAACCTCAAACTGCAGCTGCACCATCCAACATTCTCTAATTTTATCTCTACCCAGGTCCTGAGAAGAAGCACCTTTCTGCCACTTCCTGTCCCGAGACGTCAAGTTACCCCACACGAGAAACTACAACCCTGCGATGTTCTCCAAACAACATGCACTCTGTCAACCCTCATTAAATCAGGCAGCGTTTACCTCGGCCATGTCGATAGATCCCACCGCCAGAGTCTTATAGCCCAAGATCGTCCGGTTCTTGTACCTCTTCCGTCGCTGCAGCATGATCTGCAGCTTGTTGCCTTCTCGTTTTAGGAAGTGCGGATACTGGACGTGGAGGATTGAAGAAAATACACAAATGATTCAAAGAGAAGGTCTCATACCTCAGTGCCACTGAGCCCCAAACACCAATAAAACACATC
The DNA here is from genome assembly GCF_963576545.1 of Limanda limanda. Taxonomy (NCBI): domain Eukaryota; kingdom Metazoa; phylum Chordata; class Actinopteri; order Pleuronectiformes; family Pleuronectidae; genus Limanda; species Limanda limanda. The sequence continues at coordinate 22,297,845 of NC_083647.1, read as the reverse complement.
AGTGAGTTGGTAGAAATGTTTCTTCATTAACATGAACATGACCTCCACTGAGGACGACATGATTCCATTTTGTTCATCTGTTAATTAGCAGGATGAAACAAAAACTACTGAATGGATATATGCACTATGGGTCAGGGAGGAAGACATTCAACTTTGGTGTGGATCCGGATCAGGGGAAAGATCCAGGAAACTTCCATCACTTTGTTTGTTGATTTCTCAGATAATTATCTTGATGTAAAATATGCAGGCACATTCAGGGGAATGATATTTATAAGTGTTTGCATTTCGGTACAGATACAAATAAAAATCAGCTTGTAGAAGAATAGAATAAAGAAGTATTACGAGAGCAGGAGGAATGTAATGTTGATTTTGCTCTCACACAGGAAAAATCCCTCCGTACCGTATCTATAAAATTCACATCTCATTAATAGCTAATGCATATTTGAATGGTTTTCATGGTAACAAAGCAGTAATGTAATAAAACGCACATATTCCGAACAATAAGAAACACTACGAAACACTTAACAATGAGCTGCAAGCAGTTAATGTATTATTGATTGTGATATAATCAACACCAAACAGCACCACGGGGGTTTTGTGTTGTACCTGTAGTGAGAAGGTGAGAGCCAGGTCTGTCTCCACTGAGCCACTAGGGGGCAGCACTATCTCATGGGACCTCAGAATCCGTTTAGAACCCTGGAAATAAAATAAACAAGTAAATAAAGGTTTGAATTCAGTCAGTTCCCTGTGCAGCGAAGGTGCAGGACATGTTTTATTCAACAGGATTCAACTCATTATAAAACACCAGGCAGATGTTTTCACACGTTTCACCTCCGAGTGTTTCTGATACGTCACGTTCACAAGAGCGTAAAGTCACATGACTTCTATCTAATTAGTTCGTCCTTGAGTCCAAGTCAGTGGTGTTTGTGCAGAATCTTAAGAATTCCCTGAAGACAGATATCTCCTTCATGAGAACGGACAAACTCAAAAACACACTCCCATCCTGGAGGCGTGAAGATAGAAGCAGATATGATGTTGTGTTTACTGGAATATAAGTCCCTGCACGTTTGTATCTTCACCATATGAGGGAAAGTACGGTGGCCCTGAAGTGCAAAACACATCAACAAGCTGGGAAACATTCCCTTCTAACAGATGGGGAGACAGATGCTGTCCACAGGGCTTGTCACTGATTGGATGGACACGTGTTGGTGATTTGTACTTCAGGGCCACCGTAGAAAAATGGTTCAATATCACAGATGATTAAATAAAAATAACAACAAAATATGATTTGAAACACAATAAGCAGTGAAGAATGTCTGTCATTACTTTACTTTACTGCATGTGCATGTGTGTCTGCGTGTGTGTGTGTGTGACAGGTTTGTGCGTGCAGACAAACATACCTGGATTTTCACAGCTATGACGACAGAGATCATCTCTTTATCGAGTTCCCTCATCACGACCAGCTTCTTCAGAGTGAGACTGCAGAGCCTGCAGAGAGACGCAGAGAAACATGTTGAGTTCAGCTCCGCCGGCACGATTCTCTAAATCTGCACAAACACACGAGTCATTCACAGAAAAAGGCCGAACACCTATTTATTTAACAGTTGCACGTAAACTGTTTACAGAAAAACACTTGAGCTTTTGCAGGAAACCCGTCGGACTAGATACACAATAGTGTGAGGTCGCCGTGACCTTTGACCTTTGACCACTAGAATTCAATCAGCTAATTTGTGAGGATTCTCTGGAGTCGCTCTTCAGATAAAACATTCACAAGCCTATATAGGTTTCATGAGGGCTCTGTGACCTTGACCTTTGACCTTCGAGCAGCTAAATCAAATCAGTTCATCCTCGAGTCAAACTGTTGAAACTAAATATGAAAAAATTCTCTGAAGGTTTTCGTGATATTGAATCATTTTCAATGTGCCAATTTTAAATAAAATCCCTCATTTAGTAAAACTTTTATCTCGACATTTCAACTTTATTCACACAAAACAAATAAATAAAAAGTTTTATTTCGACTGTATTTCCGATATTCTTGTCAACATTTCAACTTTATTCTACAAAGCCCAAAGACATGCAAGTCCATTTTGTAAGTTTTGTTTGAGCATTAGAATATAAATCTTCAGTCCTGTTATAAATCAGCAAGTTGGGAAATAAAAGAGCAGAAAAAAGCTCATCTAAGTTTTATTGTGCAGGAAGAACTGGCTGAAGATCACAGAAACAATTCAGAAATCCCACACTGGTCCAGCAAGTGAATGGTGGTCGCGGCACGCTGAACTAAACCCGGCCGCCACCGCTGAGGCCGGGTGGTGCCGGGGCAACCGGGGGGGGGCATCGTTAGGGATTCTGGGCAGCAGAGGCGAGGCAGGGCGGGAGGAGGAGGGAGTGGGGGGTGTTTTAACAAGCCTGTCACGATTTGGTCACACAGCTTGAAAAAGAAGGAACTTTTTTCTTTTCATGCATTCATCGGCTCCTTTCATTAAATCATTCAGGAGAGCTGCTCCGGACAAACCGGCTGCTCACACTCTGCGAGGCCGACCATTTATCATCCTGGGAAATTAAAGCGGCGTTAACACGGCTAGAATGACATCACTCCTCAATTATTCCGGGGCAGGAAAACACAGCATTGAATGTGGTGCAGCAGCAGCAGCAGCAGCGACGGCCCATTGTCACGCAGAGCGAAGGAATGTGGGTCAGAACGAGTGAGAGTGAAGTGTGCAGAGTGGAGGAGACATGAATACGTCCCTCAGACTCCAGACCGAGGGGTCGACCTTGGAGGTAAACTCACCCCTCTCGGATTCTCCTATTTTCAGAACAGGAGGTAAAACACTGGGAAGGTGAGACAAGAGGAAACCACACAGTTTGCTGAGTGACACGAGCAGCAGAGGAGAATCTATCACCCTGGAGTGAAAGGAAAACACTGAGATGACAATGGCAGGTTTGAAGAGGCCTCCACGGGCTGAATGACGACCTTTCACTTCTTCTGCGACCCAAGACATTCAGGGCACAATGGACACAAGCCAGTGAAGGCGCACATTGTCTTCAGCACTCGCACAATACGCAGCATTCTCCTGCTTCGTGTTCAGCTCCGAGCCCACAGCACTGGCCACGTCAGGCATGTTATAGGTGGAGTTGGTTTTGTGGAGGCAGGAATTAAAATCTGCCTCCACGGCTGCTGTGATACAAAAAGTCACATTTGGCTTTGGGGATTATTTTAGATTTGACATTTCATTTTCTTTTATCCCCGACAATGGGTTTGTGTTGCTCCAGGAGCGAATCGGCTGAAAAGAGCCGCACAAAATGCTGATGTAACAGCACTTCATTTGTAAGAGGATCGGCGCTGTCGACCCATTTCTCTTTAGTGAGTGAACTCAAACTCAACAAAGGACTTTTCCTCTTCTACAGGTTAATTGTTCTGACTTTGGTGATTTCAGCTTCCAGAGATTAACAGCAGCTTCTCGTGATTCAGGCTGTAAAGAGTCACAACTATACCATGAAAGCATTGTTGGTTTTCCTGCCCACCATCATATCTAAAACATCAATATCCCTATTATCCCATATTTATATTTAGGAGTTTTAAAAGACAACAATATAATTGGATGTATAGTAATTTATTTTGTATATTTACTGCTACTACCACACACCATACATACACTGTGAGCCCAGTCGTCATGGGTAATTCTGGGTAAAGGCTCTTGCCCAAGGACACTTCAGAATGCAGACTGGACGAGCCGGGGATCGAACCATTGACCGTCTGGTTGGTCTGTGGGCCATGACAAATTATTGATCAACGTAGAAAAATACAGGTTTTCTATTTTGCAAAGTTGAAAGCGACAGAACAAAAGAGTTCAAATCTCAGAGTTACTCAACTTCCAGACGTAACAACCCCATAAATCTTCATATTTTAAGATTATTATGAAATATATTAGGTTTAATGCTCCTAATAACCTCTATCACTAATTCTGCGATGAGAGAAAATGAAACAGTAAGAAATCCATCACTTGCTTCTGACAGCAAAACTCTCTAATTAAAATAAAAGCTGGAGAACATGAACAGGATGAAGACTGGATAATAAAATCATATTCCGTGATTCTGAGTAATTTTCTTCAGTTGATAGAAAAGATTTTCTGTTACAAACTGACTCAGTTTGACATTTAATCAGCCTTTGACTCTCAGTTCACTCTGTTACTGGATCAAATTGGGTTTGGTACAAATCGACCTTTCAAAGGTTAATAGCTCTGTTCCTGTGGATTCGAAGCTTCGGTGGTAAAAGCTACAGACTCGTTCTGCAGCAGAAGATAAACACAGCTTTGTTTATTCAGACACTAAACTGACAGAGTAGGATTCATTTTTTCCAGTTGTGACGTCAAACTGAGATCAACTTACTTCAAACTAACACTTTGATAACATCTCTGATCGCAAAATCAACTCCGAGACGACCCAGTTCTTGTTTTCCTTGATGCTCCCTCCCTCTCTGTTTAGGAGCAGCTTGTAAATCCAGGGGCGTTGGATGGTTTCTTTCCCCATCTTCATTTAAGAGCATGGTCTTTCTGATGGAGAGCAGGACTTATCGATTATACGTTCAGGTTTTGTAAAGCTTGCACACATCAACCAGCCCCTGCTTGGCTCGGGAATAAAGATGCGTCAGGGAAGACAACGCAGGCAACTTCCTGTCCCTTGGATTGATGACACTGGTCCACAGCAGCAGCAACTCTGTGAGACCACCTTTAAATTCAGGGATAAATTCAAACCCCCCTAACGAGGCGCCAGGACGATGACTTTCTCCCAAAAGCTTCATGATCTGTTGGTTTGGTTGAAAACGAAAATGTATAAATGTGTGAATGATGTGTCTGAGATGCTGCTGGAAGTTTGCACTTAAATGTTACAACTGTATTATCAATGTTCATGCACAGTCGGCATTTTACTTTCATGCATCAAGTGCAAACAAACATTTTGGGATGGCAAATGTGCAAATCCTCTATTCCTACACAACAAACCAAATATCAGAACAGCACAAACTGGAGGTTTCACGTCAGGGACAAACTCACTGCCACTAGCTATATTGTGCTTGTGTGTGAGTGTGTTTGTGTGTGTGTTATGTGTGTAAACAGCTGCAGCTCTGTTGCCGCAGCAGAGGAGCCTGTCCCTCGTCCCCTCTCTGCAGCCCCAGAGGGACTCGGCTCTGCTGGAACACACACGGCCGGCAGCCTGAAGCCTGAAGCGTGGCTCTGCCAAACCCCCGTCCAGCGGCCGAGCTTCAGCACAGATCCAGTGCGGAGCCGCGATAGCAGAGTCCCAGTCACCTCGTCTGCCAACAACAACAAACCAGCAGGAATCTGTTTTGCTTCCAGTGAAGCAGAGAGGTAACAACAGTGGAGCCACATCACCTGAAGAACTGTGTCAGATCGTATCAACACTAGAATATGATGATAAATATATATTCTCTAAAGGCTGGGATGAAAAGTGCAAAGTGGAAGATGGATATGTGTCCTCATGTTTACACAAAATCAAGATTTGCACGACACTAGTCTCAGGATGGGACCTCGGCCGAGAGAGAACCATAAGATTTGCACCTTCACGCACTTTAACACAGCGATATAGATTTTCACTGATTTCCATGGGAATCATTCCTGGATCTTGAAGGGCACATATTATGAAAATTCCACTTTTGTAGTACTTCTACACGTTAACAGGTCAATCTGAGGAGGGCTGTTTTAAATGATCCTTGTGGTATTTTGACCAAAATATGTTACAGACATTTCATTAAGACCCCAAGCAACCATATCAACTGTGGTAAAATGGGCATAAGATGGGTCCTTTAAAGAAAAAACATTATATCTAGTGAACTGATATCTATGAGAGTGGGTAATATGGTGCAGAATTTAAGGGGACAGTTGGGCCTTGGTGGAGGAAAATGTTGTGAATCTTCAGAACTTTTAACTATAGGTTGTGTCTGAAAGAACTCTTATCAATAAAGATAGAAGTAGTTTTAGCTATATATTAGGCAATCATACAAATGATTTTAATAATAACCTTTCCTTCCTAGGGTTTAATCTACAAATTAAGAATTATTGTTTCACTAGTTCTCATTTCTATTAAAGTGTTATTCCATCAGATTCATTAAACTCACATAGAGTTCCAAGAGCTGTCTGATAAGTCGGCGAGGTTGGACAGAGTGACTTTGTTGATTTCATTCTGTATTTTGTTATGGTTAAGTTGGTGCAGCCGAGATGGCTGGACCAAGACACTTTCTACTCAAGGCTGAATTACGAGACAACATCAGACTGTCAGGGTAGATAGGGTTGCCCTAGCAACCAGCAGAGTAGCGTAGGAACATGACTGAGAGCTGCTGCTATGTCACTTCCTGGATTCGGTGACGAGAGGCGTGGGACTGCGGCTGGACCAATAAGGGAGATCCAAAGTGATTTGTGGTGACTCCCCTCCAAATATTCATAACCAATCACATCAAATCTACAGTTATAACTATACCAAACCCCTGCTGTTCGGGGCCATTTTTATCTTCCTACTGCTAACTTAATTAGCATGGGCTGTGATAATTGTCCATAGCTATGTTTGTTCAACTTTTCATTGTTTCTTAATAAACACTTTAATTAGACCAGACTCTTCTCATATATTAAGGATAAAAGAACGCGCCTTAACAGATCACACAAAGATTAGAGGATGAGTGGTTCATTTTAAATGTAAAATAGATTTCAGATCTTAATCTCGTTTTAGATAAACAGGAAAAGGTCAAATCGTGATGGTTTTTACTGTAAGAATGAACCATGTGTACCTGCTGTTTACTTATTTTTCTTTCCTTGTCCTTGAGTTGTAAACTTTTCTTTGTCTACACTTCCTGACGACTACAACAGACAAAGAAGAGATTCTTGTTGTTGTCAGGAGGTCGATTTCATGTTTCCTACTTCAATGTAGTATGAATAGCAGGAAGGGATGCACTGTAAAGATATGAGGTATATATCTATTTATCTATCTATCTATCTATCTATCTATCTATCTATCTATCTATCTATCTATCTATCTATCTATCTATCTATCTATCTATCTATCTATCTATCTATCTATCTATCTATCTATCTATCTATCTATCTATCTATCTATCTATCTATCTATCTATCTATCTATTGACCTACCTAGATATCCATCTTTGAGGAATATTTACCATAAATATTTAATATGAATTTTCCCGGCTGTGTATCTGCTCCGACCTCCAGAGATGTTGTTCTGCTTGTATAAAGCCTGTGGGTAAATACTTCATTAAGCTCTGAGAGCTCAATAAAACTGGAATGTCCCTGAGACGAGTGCATCAACAATCCCATCAGCTCGCGTCTGGACAGTCAGAGAACAATGCACCCGAGAGAAATGCATAAAGACAATCAACCTGGATCTATAAAATCCTCCAGTCGAAATGGGGAACGTGGAGTGTGTGAAGGTCAGACAACACGCATGGTTCAGCTTCACCTGCTGGATTAGCTCCTGGTGTTAATATGGAGAGAGAGAGAGGCAACTGGAGACGGGAGCAGCGCTGCATCCTTAATGAGATTTCCATACTTCACACGGCCACTTCCTGCTCCTCGGCCCCGGAACTCGCCCACACACAGGAGACACTCAAAATAGAGGCTCGAACACAAGGTATGAATCGAGTTTGCAGTGTGTCGGGTTTCCTCTGATTCTCTATCGCACGACGGCTCTTCTACTCTCTCACAGAATAACACATTTATTACGTGAGAGAGAGAATCCCAGTTGTGAATCTGAAGAAATAAATAGTCTGATTTCAGGACTTCTGAGGTAAGAAGCTATTTCAAAACACCAAACACCAGAATTATTATCCAACAAAAGAGTAAATAGACTTCGGAGATTTCAACAATAATATCGTAATATTATGAAAATAATATCATCCTGTCACAACCAGACATAAATTCAAAATTCACAAACATAAATCGGCCAGAATATAACTAGGCTCCAGCTCAGTTCAGCTCAGCTCTCTCCAGCTTGTGTCCTGTCTTTGCCTCTGTGTGTGTGTGTGTGTGTGTGTGTGTGTGTGTGTGTGTGTGTGTGTGTGTGTGTGTGTGTGTGTGTGTATGTGTGTGTGAGTGTCTGTCTCCATGTGTGTCACTGTGGCAGCTCTCTGCTTCCTTTTAAACCTGGGGGGGAATTATTCCGCTCGTACAGCTGCTGCCTGAGCCGCCTTCATGTGCTCTTATATAAAAAGACCAAAGTCTGAATATTATCAGTGGAAAAGATTCATATTTTAAGAAATAAGCAGCAAAGAGAAACCGTTCCACTCCGTCTTAATCGTGACATTGCGACTATGTTCTCGTTAAATGTCAACTTCATTCTTGCGATATTGCAACTTTAGTCTTGTAATATGAAAAGTTAATTCTCTTAATATTAAGACTTTATTCGCAAAACATTACAACATCATTTTCAAACCCTTTCAGAGGGTCTAGTAATACTCGAGTCTGCTTTTCTGAATTATGACAAACTAATGAGTCTGGTTCTGTCTGACAGCAGCACTGTGTGTAGCTTACGTTCATATTGAGTTGGAGGCTTAGACTACAGGGCCCAGGATAAACCAGAGGATTTACCATCTGATCTGCCTGCATTCTTTTTCATTACATGACAGAGCTCTGAGGTGTAATTTTTAATTACGGTCTCTACTGTCCTGTAAAAGGATTGGAGGACAGTCGGTGCTGCTGCTCCCATTCAGGCAGAAAGTAAAAGATTCAATCTGGTCACAAGCGACGCATCGAGCCTGAAGAGACTTTCCATCTCTGAGGAGAAAATCCAATTTCTGAATGTGCTGAATTGAAAGTGGATGCAGGCCAAGGTTCTACCGTTGGACAACAACCTCAGGGCTGAGGACAGAGAGAAAGTGATTACAGAAAACCACAGACGTCCCGACTCTCCTGACCTCCTGACCTCCACACCTCACGTCTCAGTCTGGCTGAGCCGGCACCGCAAATCGCATCGAATTCTACTGAAGCCGACTTTTCTCTGCAAGCTCGCCATTATTCCTCCGTCCTGAACCAGACATCCGATCTGGGTTTGCTTGCTCGTGTGTGAGACTTTTTTCTAAATGTCTCAATATTTGTGGTGTCCAGTGTCTTTCCAGGGAATCAGTGGTTCAGGTTAGAGTCTCATGATGCCTCGTTACGTTACAGTTTTGTCTTCTCCTGTTTTTTCAGATGGTCCCCAAAGTGTTCACCACATCCCTACAGTCAAGGCTCACACAAGGCTAGAGGTTTCCCCCCCGTTTCCAGTCTTTATGCTAAGCTAACAACCTCTTAACTCCAGCTCCATACTTAAAATGTACAACCACCACTCCACGGGTTCTCTCTCCGGACCGTAGCTCTTGATTCGATCTGCTCAGAGATTTGCACCAGCAACCATTAGGTCAGTTTGAAGTAATGACACTTAACCGCAGCAGCCGAGCAGAGTCCAGCTCAAAACCAGGAGACGCAGCAGATCTGATTACCTCCAATATTTGAAACACAAGAACAGCAGTAAATCGACAGATGCTGCACATAAAGCACTCTGACTCTCACACACACACACACACACACACACACACACACACACACACACACACTGATGGAAAAGCTGACCACTGACACTTCTGTTACATTCATGTTGGTTCGATGCTGCTACGCTGAATGAATTTCCAGCGTTGCCATGGAGATACTTCCTCCTCCTCTGATGTAGGTTAACAGGCAACCATCAGTTATGAATAAAGTAGAGCAGTAAGGGTGTGTGTGTGTGTGTGTGTGTCTGTGTTTGTGTCTGTGTGTCTCCTCCCTTCCTGGGCTGGAATACATTAAGACTCAATCTAATGTGCGACATATTGATGCACTTCTTTTGTCCTGACGTTTCCATGACTGCAGCTCAGATGGATGTGTTTCTCCAACACATTTATCCGTCTCACGTCGTCATTTATCAAGTTTCTCGTCGTCTTTTTGTCACATATGAGCAAATATTTCACACAAATCGCTTCCACGCCTTGAATCAGTCTGTTTGGAAACGTAAAGTTGTCTGAAGAGCCGTAGATCTGAGATTTAAAACAAGCTACGTGATTCGGTGACACGTGGAAACCAGCGTGCAGGAACTGAACTGAACTCCACGTGTCTCTGAAGACAGACAACACACCACTGCACCAGGATGATGACTGAATGCTTCTCACAGATGCTGTTTAGAGAAACTGCAAGTGGGTGTAGGTTACCGCTGTTGCACAATTAAAACAAACCATAATATATAGGTTAGTTTATATTATACAAGGCGTATTTTCCCACATGAGTTAATTAAAAATATTTAACCCCTGCAACAACTTGCAGTTATTTTCTTATTGAGCCACACATGAGGCTTTTAGTCATTTATTTTTATTACCACCACGAGGAGGTTATGTTTTCACCCCCGTTTGCCCATTTGCAGAACAGATTTCTATGAAACCTGGTGGAAGGATGCATTATGGGTAAGGGAAGAACCTATTAAATGTTGGTGTGGATACATATCAGGGGATGGGTGCAGGATTATATTGTAAGATTTGACCTTTTTTTGACGATTTAATCAATTTATCAATTAATGGATCTTGATGAAAATATTCAAATTTAGAAGACTGATATTAATGAGTTGTGTTTAGTTCATACAGCTTCTCTCTCCTCTCATCTGACCGTCCACTACATAGGGTATAAAGATTCTCACTACTACAAAATGGCAAACTCCCTATATACTGGATTACATGTTGAGTAGTGAGCGATTTCAGACACAGTCCAGATGATAAATATCATTTTCTTTCAATGACGCCTGAATCTGTCATGGACGACTCCTGCACTGGGATGGGGGGGATTGTGCTGAATCCCCCAGAGGATGCACAAAGACCAGAAGTCGTTTCTTCATCTGGAATCTGAGTGGAGAACTACAGGTGTTGCTTGACCCAGTTTAAACCAGTTAAAATAAACACCTTCCAGTCTGCACAGCTCTAACAAAACCTGTAAAATGCTGGGTCATGGTGATTCTCCTGGTGACGTGGAAACGACCAGGTGATCGTTGTCAGTCCAGAGTTAATGTTTCCAGTGAAAACTTCTCAGGTAGTTATTAACCCTGAGCCGTAAATGTTCTCTGCTGTTTTTACCCCCCGAGTGTTCCTGAAACGTTTGTACATCATATCTTTAGTGGGATAAATAACAAGACCACATTCCTTTTCTTAAGCTCTGCACAAACCAGGAAATATTAATTTAACCTACAAATATGAGACAAATCCCAGTGAGAGACTGTGTCCTGACTTGAGACGCTGCAAATTCTGCAAAAACACGAGCTGCAGCCTCTTGTTTCACCAGATGAAGCCGGAGGAGAGAAACCAGCAGCTTGAACTGTTTACATTCAGAGCAGATTCTGCACTGAAAAGGCCAAAAAAGGAGGAAAAATCGCAGCTTCTTGCTCTTTCTCCTGCCAATGTTCAGTTTTTCCTTCATTTCATTTCTCCAGAGCAGACCCAGACTGAATTAGACCCGGTCCCATCAGGCATATTCCTCATGTTCCTTTTATCTCCCTGATTTAAGCCTCATGCAGATATTCAAGCTGGAGTTGAAAGCTCAAAATAGCAATTACGTCAGTTTTATGTGTTGAGTAAATGTAGATTTATTGAAAGCGATCCACAGTAACGGAATAAATTGAATTATAATATATAATATGTTATTATTTTAATCAAACATTTTCCCTGAGTATATTATTTCTCTCACATCATGACCATTACCACAGAAAAACACTGTTAAGAGCCATTAAATGATCAATATCCATTTTTCAAAGTCTGCTTGTAGCCAGTTAAACTCGTGATTGGGTCCGTTTGCAACTCGGCAATAACGTTGTCCTGTTGCTATGGTTACCAGAGTTCTAAAATTGCATGGCAACTAATATGGTTAAGGACTAATGTTGGTTAAATGAGTGAACGTGTAATATTAGAACACGGGTAAACATGGTACAACAGAATACTATAATGAGAAATGTACTATTTAATGGCCTGAAAATGAAAAAACAATGCAAGTGACTTTCTGTGTTGTGTTTCCGTTTCTATGTGTTTCTGTGTTTGCATGCTTTGGTGATTGAGAACAAATAAAATGTGTTTGTAGTTAAATGCGTTGTGTTGCGTGTGTGTGTGTGTTTATCCTTGAATCAAACATCTTAATTGACATCATCACCGTGAACTGGCCGGAACACGCAGCTACTTTCTCCCACAGCCTGAACGTTGTGTGTCAGAGAGCTGACCTACATCCTCACATCTGTAAAGGTTCTGAAAACCCACATCCCCATGTCCCGTCTTTCCCTCTGTCGGTCTGATTCCAACCATCTCTGACTCACTGAGAATAAAACACATGAAAACAAGTCTCAGAAACTCTGAGCCAGCTCCTCAGCTGCAGAGAGTTTATTTTGAGAAATGCCATTATTCCACCGACTAGGAGGAAACTTGCAGCTGCTCTGTTTGAAGACAGAGGGATTTTCGCTGTCAGATCCTTCACCTGTCAGCGAACTAGAAATGGCACATGAGCGGTTTGGATGTGGCACAGGGATCCATAGAGGTCTCACACAAAAAGTCTGAGATTTTATTGTGCAAAAATGAAACTTGAATTTCTCGACTGCACATAAAGTTTCTGTTGAGAAATCTTTGTTTCAGATGATAATTTTAAATACTTTAAATAAGCATTTCAGAGCTGAGGATAAACTTCCTAAACTTGGAGTGGGAAAAAAACGACTTTTTATAAAATATCAAAGCTGAATGGAAAAATAATGTCAAAAATCGTAGTGACTTGTAGTTCACGACTGTTGGAATCATGTTGGTCCAAGAGGCGAGAAAACTACTGTTCTTAAAATTAAATATAGTATAATGGAAATATAAATCTGAATTTTGGACACATTTCATCACCACTGTCAATTAAACCAAAACGGAGTTCTCCATCACAGGTTTCACATATACTGATATAATTTTATTATGAACAGATTTGGATGTGTCTCTCTTCATCTCGTTCACACTGAAGCACTGAAACTCATGGAGCTGGAGCTGTTTGACAGTCAGTTCAACATGTGTCTCAATTTAAAGGAAATAAACGAGTATTGAAACATAAATGTAAATTGTAAAAGAAAACCTGCTCTTCATCTAATTAAAAAACCTTCAGTACAATCTATTGTTGACAGTTTGAATCACACGGCCGTGTTCATGTAAAAACCTGTGGCAGCTTCCATCAGCTGTCACGTGCTTCTCTGAGTTGGTCTGGATGAGTCATCTACAAGCCTGTGATGTACATATAACTGTCGTTAACCTTCACAAAGAAAATCAATGCTTCATTATGTTCGGTTTCATTATCCACACACCTGGCAGCCTCGACTAATCTCTCTTTGCTTTGTGCCTCGTCTAAATGTCTGAAATGAGATTGTAATTGCTGCTTGTTATCTTTCCATTGAGGTGTAGAGCCTGTTCACACGTCTCCTGCAGAGTCGACTCTGTTCCTCCAGCTTTTGTTCACTGACCCCCCCCCCCTAATTACAGACACTGTCAAGTATGGAAGCAGTTCAATATTTTCCCACATCATCATTGACAGCCTATGACTTATAAAAGCTCTACTGGTCAGTGCAATGGTCCGACTGACATTTTAAGAACCTGGAAACCCGAACACTCTTCAAATCCATCCGTGTTGACTCCTCCTACATGAATGATGGATCCTATTTTTCATCCTGAAATATATTTGTATTCTCTGACATTTTCCTACAGAGCAGAAGTTCAGGACAAGATCAGGAGCAACTGACTCGAACATTTAACCTTCTCAAAAACAGCCACTCTGGAAAATGTTCAGTTAATGTCTGGTACCAGGACTGACACTTGGCAGTAATGCGACGCCCCCCCCTTCCTCAAGCGTCACGCCCACCCTGGATATTCCTGAAAACGCCGACCCTGCAGGTCTCCTGTGTCCGATGGAGAAACGCGGCCTCCTCGTCACACCCTTCCCACTTCGGGGTTCCCATGGGAACGGCAGCTAACTGGACATTACAGTACAGCGTGTGGATACTGGAAGATCTTTTTACACACTGTGACATCAAAGATGGACGACGGGAGGATGCAACGGTCACATGGGACACGGTGACCTGCCAGACTGAAACCTGAGACACAAACATTACAGATGAATACTGAGTTCCAGCTATTTAAACACACAAACACACACACACAGACAGACACTCAGAGCTATCATTGCTTCATTCCGGCGGCATCCCACTCCACACATACTTCACGCTCTCAGCCTGGAATGACCGACGTGCCGACAGCTTCTGTAACTCCACCGCCACCGGCTCCTCGCCACATGCCCGGCCCGCTGCAGCCAGAGGCCGAGGTCTGTAAACAACACGCACGGCTGCATTCTTTCTTGCAAGACCTTTCTGCTGTGGTGAGCATTAAAGAGCGGAGAGTGAGAGCGGTGCAGATCTGACCCAGGATCAGACACCGAGCACACAGAAGAATCACAAACCATAAGTATGAACTCACAGTTTGCACCCAGCTAACCACTGGAGCAGATTTAAATATATATATTTTCTTAAGAGCAATTCTTTTAAGATTGTGAAAACTGTGAAAAAAAGAAAGAATCAACTTTGCTGTTTAGGCCCAAAAGTCAAAAAACTATAGACTGTAAATAAAGATGGTTGCTAGGAGGAGCTCTGGTTTATCACCTGTACTGCAGCCTTCCACCAGGGGGCGATGGAGACGCCATTTCATCCATCCTTAACAAACAGTGAATAGGAAAAGCTTAACTCGAAGGCGACACTGATTTCTAAGTTAAAGGTTTCTTCCTATAGACCTAAATACATTACATTTGCATTTTTGAGTCCATCATCATCATCATCATCGCTAGTAGAATTTCATCTTCTTCCACACAGGATTCAACAAAAAGTCGTCGTCATGACAACTCGACTCTGACATGCTGCAGCTTGGTGTGACATTCCTGAAACTATTAGACTAGAGTGACACTTCCTCTCAATGAACTCAAACAAACTGAACTTCATTTAAAATGTACCTTCTACATTATGAATCAAAGGGATATAAAAGAATTTTAGGAAATGTTGAACATTATTTCTTCTCAGGTTAAAGTTTATCTACACACTAAAATGTGCCTGCTGTGATTTAAGGAGTTTATTCTCCAGAGAGACGCTTCTGCTCCTGATTATCTCTTTTTTTTCCCCACCAGTGCTGAATTTGTAAAAGCTATAGATTGATTAAAGGACTGATGATGAGGCTGCACTCTTTTCTCGTTTTTCCTCCTTCCCTGTGGAGTGGTATTATCCTGGTGCTGGAGTGGGGCACAGGGAGAGATGCCAGGAAGCTTTAGGAAGGAGGGCAGGGAGGTGGAGGAGAGAGAGGGGGGCAAGGGGGGGGGGTCCTAGACTGGAACCCAGCCCAGGGACCCCTGAGCTCAAACTAACGTCCATCAGGCTGCAAGTTACTTTTGTCAGCAAGAGAGAAATGAAGAAGCAGAAAGAAGAAGATACAAAATGAATCAGAAAGTGTTGAAAGGGAAAGTAAAAGAAGAAAAGGGAAAGATATATAATGACACAACAGACAGAGAGAGAAAGTGGGCAGCTCTCACAGACTCAGACAAGAGCTGCTTCTTATTTTAGACGGTGCAAAAACAGAAATGACAGCCAGACCAGCTTTCATCAGGGTTTTGGATCCAAGCTGCAACTTCTGCTCGTCTGCAGCTCAATATTACTGCTGCTGGAGAACGATACTCACAGAAATACAACTCAAGATTATTTTTACTCAGACAGGAACTGAAGGAAGAAAGAATTTATTTGTACATCATGAATTAATCTAAAGAATTAGGCCAAATACTACTGCAGAGTTTTAGAGACACTTAAATTGAGAAGTTTGGAAAAGCTGCTGGATCCGTTTTAGTTTCGAAAACTGGAGTGCTGAGTTTTGTTGGGACGATGCAGAAACTGAAATGTTTGGAAACGATGACGTAGAAACTCACAACCGCTTTCTACCGACGCTGCCAGAGCACAACATAGACAATCTATTACAAGTTAGTCAGATGTCTTTTCTACTGTGCAGTTGAATTCTACATTTAAACAAAACAAGCCTCTGCTCAAAACAATCAGCAACAGTTCCTGGGATGCTTCCTGGTCACGTGATACATAAAACATAGTTGTGTGGATGCAGCCTTAGTTATATTCTAGAAGCTTGTCATAGTTTTTAATCTAATATCTAAATTAATTATATAGTATATGATTTAAAGCTATCACATGATTATAGTGGAGTAAAAGCTGCAATAATGGAGAAAGATTGTTATGGGGAATAAAATGAAAATACTTTCGCTACACAGACTTAAAAGGTGCTGGAGGTAAAGACAACGTGTTTCAAACATGATTTGTCATTACACACTTTCAGATGCAGAGTCCTCAGCTTCACTAATTCAGACAATAACTATAAAAATGTGACAGGCCTATTAGATAATTAGAAACCTGAGATAGCAGAGGGGGAACAACACTGGCTTGTAACAGATAAACGCTCATTCATCCTCAACAAGTGCAATAAAGAGCAAAAACAGTGAAGTGATTTAAAGAGAATCAGCATTTCTCATTCTACAGAGGGTGAGAAAGAGAAAAGAGACAGACGTCCATCATTATTACACATGAAGCTGCTGTCACCGAGGCAATGAATCCTGTCAACACTGATAAGGACAGAATGTGTAGAGCCCCCCCGCAGAGCAGCTCTGTACAAGTCGTAGATCCTATTGTAAAATCACACAACTCTTACTCTACAATCATATATCAACCCCGCCAGAAATCTGCCAGAAAGCTGTGATCCAACCCACAGGTCCTGTATTCTGAGTCTGAATTCCATGTGAACTCAGGCCTGCATGAGACATACGGGGGTTTTCGTTGCGTGTTTAAATCTTCATGACTTCATCCAGAGGGAAACCACATCAAGAACCATAACAACCAGGGGCAACATCAACACAAGAGTTGGGAACAGTTCCTTTAATGTGGCTTTTGGTGAATTCCCGTGTGTTTAAGTGGAAAACAGCAGCTGTAATGGACTAATGACCCCGAGTGTTGTCCCTGCATCAACCTTTGTGTTGACAACAAGCTTGACACCGGTGAGTTGTGTCAGCACAAGCAAAGTTTAGACAATTATTGACCTCTGTTGGGAAATCTGTCCTTTTGACCTATTTAAACTGTTTCTTAGCAATAGGCAGCGACAGTCCCCAGCTTAAGGTGAAAGTATATGTGTTTACCTCAGTGTTATTTCATCTTGTCTCTTTTTTTAAATTTTTTATTAAACTTTAACACAAGAATGAAGAATCCTTGTTTTATTGTTTTTATTCTAAAACTCACAATTCATCACTTTTATAAAAATCCATTTCTATTGCATTAAATGCATTAACTGTACAATGGAAGGAAAGTTTATTATTAGATTAGATTCAACTTTATTGTCATTGCACATTACAAGTACTTATACAACGAAATGCAGTTTAGCATCTAACCAGAAGTGCAAAAAAGGCAGTAAAAGTGCAGAGTATTGTGCATATTTAAAGTGGAATATGTAAATAAATAAGATATGTACAGTAAGAAATATATATGGAATAGTACAGTATTAAGAGGTATTGTATGATATAAGAAGGATGAATACACCATGAGCGAGATAAATATATAAATATATATGAATATGAATACACTATAGGCGGGATTATTATGAAACATAGATTTAGGTATAGGTGACTAATGTCCACATCTTTGTCAGAGACTTGATTGTATTACAGTTAAAGTAAAAACATTTGTACATCTATTTATTATAAGCTGTTCTCAGACATGAGCTCCGGAGAATTGGCTTCAGAGTTTACCTGGACTTTGCCTTTCAGACATGCACAACACAGCGGGAGGTTTTCTGTCACAACAGCAACAATCCTCTGTGTTTTACAGGTGAGAGGTGGAGCAGCCGGGCGCAGCAGACAGAGACAGGAAGTGACATATTAACTCTGCTGAGGGGATCACGTGATTTTGTTTACAAGACACAGACACTGTCATCGTCTCTTATCAGCACAAACTCTCTTGGCACCTTTGTTGGTGTCTTCTACTTGTGACTCCCCTGCTGTGTTCTCTCATCAACTTCTCCTGGATTTCTATACTGACATTATGTATATATATCTATATATCTATATCTATTATATATCTATAATATATATACAGGCCTGGTGGATAAAGTCTGTAGGAACTGCGGTGTCCAGTGAATGTCTGAAAGCAGCTTTAGTGAGGACACTCAGTGGTCCCTCACCCTAACCATCAAAACTAAAGCCCATTAAAAGTAGGTCAGAAAGTGAGTACCGGCCAAAATGTCCTCACAAAGATATCTCTACCCACACACACACACACACACACACAGCAATTAACAACAACGTTATGAATAATGGATGGATTAAAATGCAGGAACTGAGGAAACGTAATAATAAAGCTGATGAATTTGCATAGAGTGGAGTGTGTGTGGTCCCAGTGGGAGTCGTCCCTCATCCACTGCAGTGTTAATAGTCTGAAGCTCACTAACATGCTGACAACACACTGACAAACACACACATGCAAGTTGTTTAAAGGTGAGAAAGGTTCAAGTGAAGCTTTGCTGTGGTAGGCAGAGAAGGCATACCACACACACACACACACACAAACAGACACACACACTATAATCAATCTGCCGTGGTTCTTTCCCATTATTCAGATGTGTGCCCGGGGCTCTCCAGCTCAGCTGCTCATGCAATATTCAGCTGTGGGATTTGCCAGCATGACAGAGCTGAGACTAGATGTGTGTGTGTGTGTGTGTGGTAGGTGTGTATCTATGCGTGTGTATGTTTGACTCAATGTGTGTGTGTGTGTGTGTGTGTGTGTGTGTGTGTGAGACTACTTCAGCCCACGTTCATTCACAGACTTGTTCTCTTCCTGTCAAAGCTGTCGTCTAGATCTATTTACAGCTTGGTATGTCCTGGGCTTTCCTGGGATTTATTTTTCATTAATTTATGTATTTAACTGTCATAGTGTATTGTTTTTTCAACTTAATACATCAAAGACCTTAAGATGTGATTGTTGATCAATGGAACTTTAGATCCTATGATCTTGTCTAATGAGACTTCATCACCTACAGACACTTTGGTCCCTACTGGTCGTAACTCTTGTTCCTGATGTTTAAGTCTCACACCACTTCTTACAGAAAGGATAAAAAACACAGAAGAAGAAAAAAACATCAGCACCAACTTTTCCATCATCAAAAGTTAATTGCAACCTTTGATATTACAACTGATAAAACTGGTAAGTAAAACTCAAGACACAAGTACAATTTTGGCTTTACTTATAACATTTATACAAACCACTACAGTGAAAAAGGTGTACATATAATGTACATACTCAGCATTATATAAATAAAGTTTTTATTCTTATTCTATTGCCTTTTATATTGCTTTATTCTCTTGTCTACCTCATGCTGATGTGCCTGCTGCTGTTACAACAGCATGTTCCCAGTGTGTAGATTAATAAAGTGTTATTCTATCTTATCTTACCCGGCTGGTCAACAGGTGACTCTGCTCCTCTGAGGTTTTCTTATCATAACACTCAGAACTGATCTTTATAAGAAACCTGCTGGATTCTTATTTATGTTCCTGGATAAACGGGGCGTCGCCTCTTCTGCAACAAAGAAGTTAAAACACTGCGTTACGTTGTAATCTGCAGGAAGAACTTCTGTGTGTTTCACTGAGTGTGTGTGTGTGTGTGTGTGGGTTTATGTGTGTGTGTCTTCCCGTCTGTCACTTTTTACACACTAACTGATTATCACATGGGATATTCACCATCTGGTCCTATATTCTAAAAATAGTTATTAATCGATGATGTCATGACTCCGGATTGTTCCGGTCACTTTAACCCAGATGTGCTGACTGTGCGTGTCACGTCACGTCTTGTGTTGTGTTGTGTAGCAGGTTTAAACATGTATCTCATTAACTCTTGAGCTAATCAAACAAACACAAAGTAAACGTCAATAACTTGTGATCAGTGCTGGTGTTTATTGTTAAAGTCAGTGAAGGTCAGAAGGAGCTAAAACAATAAATACAGCTTAAAACATGTTTATGTTCAGTCACTGCATCGGTGCAGGAGCCCAAACATCAGCATGTGTGCTGCTGCTGCTCCTACACTGTGATGTGTGTGTCAACTTAAACTAATGTGGGTGTAACTCTATTCCAGCCACATGATTGGTTCAGCCAGCGCTATTCTCATTATCATTGGCTGTTCATGTGGTCTGTCAAAACATGGATGAGTTCAATCCATGTTATATCGACATAAGTAATATCGTTTTTTGGCCCATCCCTAAGTAGAGTCAATTATTCTTCTATTTATTTGACAGTTGAAGATACTTTGCTGGTAAAGAGTTTGAAAAGTACATCTTTGTATTGTTTAACTTTGATACAATTTGGATATTGTGAATCCAAAGAACAATTATTCAGATGTTTAAGAGAAAAGTAGAGATGAAGAAACAGAGAATGTGGAGGTTTTATTTATGGGAACAAAGATGTTGGGGCAATTTTACCGCGAGGACTTGATTTTATGTTTTCACCGCTGTCCCTGCTGACTCCTGATTGTAACCTTCACATGTTCTCTTTCTTTGTCACAGATGAAATGTTCAAGGTACAGACATCTGCCACAGACGGGCCACAAAGCGACATTTTGAGCAGCAGCACCAACTGCTACCTCGTCAAGGACATTATTGGAGTCGGGGTCTTCGGCAAAGTTGCCAGGGCTTTGAATATGAGCACAACGCAGGAGGTGGCCCTCAAGATCTTAAAAGAAGGAATGAACGCTGAAAGAGAGGTAGAGTAGATCTCATTTATGGAGTTTTTTTTGCAGGTGAAATCAGGTTTGCTTACGTTTTTACACGTGCAAACCTTGAGTAGGCCCTACGTTCCACATTTTCTTGCTCCTGACTTGTTTATCAAAAGAAACCACGCTGTCTCTTACACTTCCTTTCTCCTTTCTCCTGTTCCTCCACAGATCATGATGCATGAAGTAGTGAAGGTTCTCGATCCAGTGAAAAACAACCTGGTTCATTTCATCGAGACGTTCCAGGACAAAGGTCAAACCTGTCTTGTGTTTGAACGGCTGGATATGGACCTTTACCGCCTGGTTTGGCAACAACAGAGGCCGATGACACTCTGTGAGATCCGGCCGATAGCGCACCAGGTAACAACCATCCAACTGAGAAAAGACTCGCTGAAGTAACATAACTGTATCTATAACTAACATTTGACATTGTTTTTCTCGTCTCTGCAGTTGCTCAAAGCCTTGAAAGCACTGAAAAGCATTGGAGTGGTTCACTCGGATGTTAAACCCGACAACGTGATGCTGGTCAACCATCAGAGAGAGCCCTACAGGGTCAAACTGATTGATTTTGGCGTTTCCTTCTTATCTTCGCTGGGCACTCTCAGGATGATATTTCAGCCTTTGGGCTACCGGTGAGATTATCGTTGTAAATGATCCACCAGACATTGTCCTAATATTCAGTTAAATGATGAATTTAACAATCCACTCAACAGCTCTTGTGATTCTTGGTTGTTCACACAGTGCACCTGAAGTCAGCCTGGGCCTCCCCTTCTCGGAGGCCATTGACATGTGGAGCCTCGGCTGCCTGCTTCTCTTTCTGTATATTAACAACCACCCGTTCGCCAGCTGCGAGTACCAGACAGTAACAAACCACATATATCTTCATTTAAATACAAATTCAGACACGTGTCCAATCACAACAGGGGACTTGATGTGCTTCTTTATGTTCTCTCTCCAGATGAAAGCACTGGTTGACCTGCTGGGAATGCCAGCTGAGCACCTCCTCAGTAATGGGAGGTACACCCACTACTACTTCAAGAAGGACGAGCACTGGTACGACCCAGGATGGTGGCTTAAGGTATTTTAAACAATATTTTATCTCCCAATAAGACAGAATCTGTTATCTGATGTGCAACTCACTACTGAGGAAGACTCTGACCATCATGTTTGGCTCCTGCAGACCCCCCATGAATACCACATCTGCACTGGTATTGAGCCCAAGAAAGGCCAAGGCATTTTTAAAACCCTCCAGGACCTGATAACAGTAAGTCGCCCATTTCAGTCCTGAAGAAATACTGAATTCCAAGCGTCTCTGTTGAGGGACAGGAAGCAGTTCAACTAATCTCTCATCTACTGTGTTTTTATCATCCAGCTCTACCCGGTGATGCAGGGCTTCGTGGAGCTCACTGACAGGAGAGCTTTCATCAGCCTCATCAAAGGCCTCCTGGTGATGGACCCGGACGTGAGGCTCACCCCGAAGATCGCTCTGTCCCACCCCTTCGCCACGATGGTCCATCTAATGGAGGACAAGGACAGCCCATAGTAAGAAGCTGAGTTTTGGTTTCAGTAGAGATATGGAATCAGTACAAAAATGTGTTTTACTGATTGGGTGATCCTCTAATGTATTGTTGTGTTTTGTTCAGTTTTGCAGACGCTCAGTTTATAATGCAGGAGTTGGGATTGGACAAGGACGATCCGGAGTCTTCATCGGATGGTGCGGCTCAGGAGGAAGAGGCCCCAGCCGCCTCTTCTTCAGGTCGTCAAAGCTTAGCTGGTGTCAGCTCACTCCTGTGACAACAACAAAACATCAGGGGTGTAGGCCTTCACCGGCTGCCGACATGAGGACGCTCCGGCCGAGGAGACATTGGCCAATGTCAGGACTCGACCTAACAAAGCGGAAAGCTGATCGGAGACGGCCAATGAAAAGCGTCTCAAAGTTCTTTGGAAGAGAATGAACGTAACTGAAGGACAATGTCAACAGGCCACGTGCGAGTAGCTGGACGTCTCTTGTCTGTTCCAGAGGCTAAAGAGGGGGGGGGCAGAGGATGTGGCGTCCGGGCCGTGAGGTCGGGTCAGCTGACTCAGTGAACTCTCTTAAGTCTCTTCTTAAAAGCACACTTTTATCGGAGATCCTTTCCTCAGTCTTAACTTTCTGTATAACTGCCTTTAGACTGGTATTTATACACTAATATATTCTTACTATAATTATTATTTAACTTGCTGCTTTTTGTGAACCACTTTGTAATATGTGTTTTGAGAAGTGCTCTGTAAATAAAATATTTAATGAATCCCAGTTCGGCCTGTGTGGGCTTCACCCCACAGCCCAGAAACATGCAGATCGGAGTCAGGTTACGTGGAGACTCTGAATTGTCCGTATGTAGAATAGATAAAGGATTTTAGCTTCTATTAATGTCCTTAAATATATATAATCTATCTAGAATAATAATCTACGTTTTCTCATGTTATCGCAGTTAATCCTTTATTTGGACTTAAAACTTAAAGAGGTCAGCAACATTGTGCGTTGTGGACTCACACATTCGGTACAAAACAACAACACATGCATACACTCACTTACTCATACACACAATCATTTCTTTGAAGTTGCTGAGGTTCAAACATAAACCTCCTCTCATGAATAATAAACAGACGACTGGAGGCAAAGTCTAAACTCCGTCCTCCTCGCTGCCCTCGGCTTCCTATAAATATAACGCTCATATTTGCTCAATGAATCTGTGTCAGTAGATCATTAAACTCCGAAGGCCGAAGGAGAGACAGATACAGCTTGGCTTCAACCTCTTCACGCCGCACCTTACGTCTCCAAGTCTCCACCACGACAAGCTTTTATCATGAAAGGAGATGGGGGGGTTGAAGATGCCGGCTGAGGCTTTCCTCCGACGCTGCCAAAACACAGGATTGCTATTACATGTTAGGTGGAGGGAAAACAGAGAGAGAGGAGGAGAGAGAGCGCTTCAGATTTTTATCTTTAAAGAACATCCAGGCTGGGATTCTACCTTTGTTTTTTCTAATTGGCTCCTCGGGAGGAACTCTGCAAAATATCAAAGTCGATATCACTTGAAATGTGAGCACATGAAAAGTACCGATGAAGAAAAAAGGAGAAATTTAGACGAGCTAAACAGCTTGAGTTGAAATAAACTGTAATAAACTCTGTAACACCTGATGTTCCACTCAAATATTAACGAGACGTTTCAACAGAGCAAAGGAAAACACAAAATGTGTGAGAGGCACTTGGCACTTTTATGACATGCATCCAAAATGAACTGAAGGAAAAGATGAAAACATCAGCCGCAGTTTCTCTATTGTGCTCCTGTGTCGAGTGTAAACAACCTGCGAATGTGTGTGTGTGTGTGTGTGTGTGTGTGTGTGCGGGAGAGAGATAATTTACATTTTTTATTTGCACAGCAGGATAATAATGAGCACAAGCAGTAATTGTGTGGGCTTCAAAAGCATCACCCTGAGGCAGGTGAAGCATAAAAGACGTCACTAAATTAAAGTTAATACACAAAAAGAGAAACAGCGACAAAAATTACAACAAAACTGGATCAGATGGAGAAACTAACTTTAATCCTTTAGATGTATAACGCCAACAATTGATGCCTTTAACTTATGAGACATTTGTTGGAGCTTTCGTCATAATTAGCGTATGACTTCTTGAATTAATGTGAAGAATTAGCTTTTGAGTCAGTGACCTTTGACTATGGACCGCAGAATTCTAATCAGTTAGAGTTCGGGTGTCGACCAGAAATTAAATCTGTTTTTTAACTGGTTTCAGAGGAAACAGGAGTTTGCGGGTGGATTAAAGGACCATATTTCTCAGCTGACACCTGAAGGGATGCATTTTCACAGCAAGAAATAAAGTTAAACGAGAATTTATGCCTTGCAGTTGTCTGCAGTGTCAACCCCTCTAAGTGTTGCTGACCTACTGTCTTTACAATGACATGAGGTCACATTGACTAATGAAATAGAGTCAGCTAATCTGTGAGCCTAAGTGAACGTTTGTGCCAAATTTGAAAGGATTCTCTCAATGTGATCTTAAGATAAGGTGTTCACAGTGCGAAGGTCGCAGTGACCTTGACCTTTGAGCTTCAACCACCAAATTCTCATCTCTGGGTCCAAGTGAGTTTTTGTACCAAATTTTAAAAGATTACCCGGAGGTGTTTCTGGAATATAAAGTTCACAAGGCAAGTAACTGTCACAGTGACCGTCACCTTCGACCCTCTGCCACAGAAATCCTCTTTGAGTTTAATTGAGCATTTGAGCCAAATATGAATAAATCCCCTCAAGGCGTTTTTGTGATATCGTGTTCACAAGAATAAGACGGACGTATGAATGAACAACTCAAGAAATACTTCCAGCCACTGGTTGTCTCAAATTTTGAGGCACAGGAAGAGCGACAGAGGACGGACAGAAGAAAAAAAGGAAAAGTAGAAACAGAACCGATTAGAAGAAGTCGAGTTAAAGACAGAGAGATAAAGGTGACGGGTGAATTAGACGAGGGAGGTCCCGCTCTACCAAACATCTCCTGAGACCAGGAACGTTTAGACCCCGAGGATCCCGACCGTCTCTCTCCTCCACTGAAGCTCAACCATGAACCCCCCCCACACACACACACACACGCCTCCTCTCTCCCGGCCCCTGTCGACCTGAACGTTACCCCGACAGCTCAATAATTGACTGCTTATCTTTTATTAATAGAGGGAGCCATTAGGCCTCGGAGCCGTGTGTCTGAGGGTTCCGTCTCGGAGACAAAGCACCGCTCATCAGACACCTCCTCCTTTTGTGTTGTCTTCGTTTTGGCGTCTGCACAATGCACCGCTGTACCGTGAACTCTTAATTAGTCCCAAACACAACAGAGGTGTCTATAGTGTGACTGTGGTGTTAGTGTGTTACCCACAATGCTTAGATCACAGAGCAGCAGAAGATGAACTGGTTCTTTCCACAACATTGTCCTGAAATGTCTATTCTGGGAGAACAAGACGCTTTAATCTTAGTTTTGAAGACCTCAGGTGCTGAGAGACGCCTTCAAAAGGGACTAAAGAAATCTAACCATCTCAAATTGTCTTCTCGTGATCAAAAGTTAAATATCTCTCGTTATATCAAAAGATTACAAATCTGATTCTTCTCAGAGCCAAACTTGATTGATTCAGTGACGTTGGCTCAGTTAGTTCGACAGAACCAGGACAGAGGAAAAGAAATCCATTGATCACAGGATCAAATTTGACTTTAATCAATCTGAAACAGATGGAAAGACAAGATTCAAAGAGGTCAGACAAAGTACGGAAGGTCAGAGAGGACAGACACAGAGACGATAATATATTCATTATATCATTATAATAGATTATAAAACTTTTATTTTTGATAATGGGAAAAACAACTGTGTATTTAGTTTCTTTAAATGTTATTGACTCAATGCATTGACTGTTTATTACATGACTGCTCCTTAAATGTAAAGCCAAAGCCTCTCGATCGCCCCCTGGTGGCTGGCTACAGTATAGGTCTATAAACCCCACCTCCTCCATGTTGATAAATGGAACATGGACCAAACTAAAAAGTCAAAATACATGTTAATGTTAAGTCTGTCTGAAATATGTTATCTGTCATTTCAAGTCATTCTCATCTCACAGAAATTATGTCACGAGATATTTTGGCTTAGTTCCTGGAGAGTGGGAGGAAGTGGAAACACATCGTCTGTCTTTGTTTACAGTCAGTGACTCAATGTAGAATAAAATAAGCATATTACCATGATTTAAATACGTTTGTAGTAATGTATAAGAACATTAGGGGATAGAAACAAAGTAGTATTACTCATGTTATACAAGTGCTCAGTGTGACTGAACTCTGAAGAACACACACTGGAGATGATTGACTTCAGAATACTCAGCAACCTGCAAAGACTTGTGTCAATCGTTCCATTTCTACCTGCAACTGCTCTCCACAAAAACCACCAACCCCAACCAATCCCATTAAATCTCCAGATGGAAACATCTTGTTTACTGGTGTGTGTCACAGACGTTACAGATCAAATGACTCGGACAGACTGGAGGCACACACACACTCCAGCTAGCAAACTGGTTGGAGGGAAATAAGCTTCAAAAGCTTTTGTGTAAGTTAGTTTGTTTTATAACTATTCAAAAAAAAGAGAATTATCTTGAAATCTTCCGGTTCAGTGAATAAAAGAAGCTCCTCTGTTTTGTGAATTGCAACAAAAACATAATCAATCCCCTAAAACATTTTGAATTGTTTTGCAATAAAATGCGAACAATGTCACTTCTCAATCCTTTAATAACTAATATCTAAATATATCCTGGTTCATTTCCTCGGATGAAAAGACCTCGACACAGCTGATCTTCTTCTGACGCTCACTGAAGACAGCAGAATGTTCTCTTCACTCAGTGAAACACGAATAACAAACTGTTAAACACTGACATCCACACATAGAGATTCTCGTAATCAAATCTCCTCGACTCGGCCAGATTATCTCGACCACAGAGTCAGAGGAAGGAAAACAGTGGAGTAGCTGTGATGTCGAGCTACGTTCACTACACCGGGAGATAGATCTTCTTCTTTTTTTTAATCTATAATGAATGAAATCCATCAAAAATGCAGAACAGAGAGATATGAATTCTATCTCATCCATCAGCTCAGAGTGAGAGTGACTTAGAAGCAATTAAAACCTCGATGAAACCAGTTTATCTCCGGGGAGATGTGTGTGTGTGTGTGTGAGTGTGAGTGTGGTTGTGTAAGTGTGTGTCTGTGTGTCTGTGTGGTTAAAGCAGCTGACGCAGAACAGGGGAGAGCAGAGAAACAGCAAGTATTCAGCTGAGAGCCAAGTCATTGTTTTATGTCTCACAGCCAAAGTGCGGAGAATCTGATCCACTAAAAAGAGCACAAAATGATGCGTGGCCTTTTTCGAGAGCCCGGGGGGGGGGGGGGATACAAATGAGAGCTTTGTACGCAGCGATCCGCATGGCGCTGCCCCGGCTCTGCTCTACCCACGACGCCGGACACCCACAGTCACCATCCCTGGACTGGAGAGGAGTTTCCTCTTTACAGCCGGTCGGTGAAGTAAGACGCTCACGTGAAATATATTCAAACTGTCGGATGAAAATACAGATGAACATTTGCATATGCTTGTTCCTGTAGTACTGGTTGATTCAAAAACATTTTTGCATCTCTTCCAAAGTACGGGAATACAACTTCTCCCAATGTCTCCTCTCTGTAAAGATAAGATGTGGAACCTGGCTGCAGAGATTTCAGAGTCAAACACTGGGGCAGGAGACCTGGCTCTGGGGGTTTGTTTCAGAGGACTATAAAGAAAACTCTATTAAATATTGGTGTATCAGCACCGGCTACTACAGTTTAATGTCATATTGCTACTTATTCTTTCGGATTTTGGCGGATATGAAGCCCCGGGTATGATTTGAGCTGTTAAAAGCTAGTTTTAGCTTAATACGAGAAAAGATAAGAGGAGGGAGATGGTTAGGTGTAAGAAAATATGTATATCAGGGATAGGTTACATAAGGACTGACTTAATAAAACAAATATAAACTGGTGCCAATATGAATAAGTTGGGGTTTGGGTTAGTTGTCCAGATTTAAATGGTTGGACAGTGTTTTCCACATTAAACTCTGAAAACCATTTTTCTACCAACAAGAAGGGAGCTTGTTACCATTTTTAAATATCCTTGTACGCTATGTTTGGCATTAAGATTTCCCTTGGTTGCAATTAATACTAAAGTGCTCAATCATGACTGGTCACAGAGGCAAGACAATTAATCGCAGTTTCCACAAAGATATCCTTCAGGCTAAATGTGTGAATCCGTTGGGGAGTCTAAATCCAGGAGTGAGAAAAGTGTTCTGACAAGCTACAGCTAATGAGAGCAAAAAAAGAAAATCCAATTTGTGTAAAAAATGGATGATTCCTTCATGAAATTCATAAAAACCATTAGCAACTCCAAAGTTACTATTAAATCTGTAAAGAATCCATTTTGATTGATTGTGATTTATTGTTTTGGACTTTAATTGGTATCTGGAGACATTATGGAGATATTGAGGCCATTTGAAACCATTTAATTCACAAAACAAAAGGAAAAATCAATGGAAATACTCATTTACTGGAACCTAAATCATCTCCATCAGGACGGCAGGTACAACCTTCCTTCTGAGCTGTGAAACATGTCGACTCAAGGTGGATTAAACCAACAGCGGACCCTTCAGACCCCATTACTCCCCGAGCTGAAGTGTCCTGGATAATGATTTTCAAACCAGTGGAGAGTTTGTCAAGAGGACACATAATTGCAAAAACAAATAAATCGTTGAGGCTCTTTTGTCTCAGTGTGTAAATGAACTACAGTCACAGGAGAGGAGCCACATCGGTGCTAATCTCTGGCTTGTTGGTTGAAGAGCACTTCAGCAGGATCAGTTATCGGTGCAGCGACAGCTCTCTGTGGTGAAGAGCAGCTGGAAATGGACTGATGTGGCTGAGAGAGTCATATTTAACCACCTAGACAAACAGCTGCTGATGACTGATGCTCCATTACAGGTCTTTATGAACTGGATGTGAGTCTGAATGTAGGTTATACAGATTTAAAGCCCATTTTAAAAAGGAATAGTCCAAAGAAATCTTATGTAAAACCAAATATTCATAACACACAAAGTTCTAACATCTGGAAAGGACTTCATTTGGCATCTTAAGGTGTAAAATGTGTTTTTAAACATTCCTATTTTTCTATTATTCATTGTTTGTGTCTCTGTGTCGTAACTTTTTCAGAATTTCATTGTATTATCTTGCACAATGACGATAAAGACTTTCAAAAGAAGCACTAAACAATACATATCCTTTTGGGAGTTCAGGCTAAAGGCAACAGCATCTATCTCTCTTACTGGTTTTCAGAGGAATAATTCTTCAAAATCTCCAGTAAAAGGCAGAATGACTGCAGTGGAAAGGTTTTGCAGTAAGCACCTGTTTCGTTTACGACACCCGAGAAACCACAGGTATGAATGTTAAACCATCTCTGCACAACCACCTCCAACGCTCCACTTCTACGTCCGTAGTCAGAACAGAGTATTTCTTTAATAAGATCACACACCAGACAGCGAGAGAGCGAGTCTGTCTGTTCTTTAAGCTGCGACCGAACCTTTTAATATCCACTGTCTGCCAAAAACAAATATGGATTAAAGAGACAGTGAAGCTCTACTTTGCAGACAGGTCAGACAATGTGTATAAACTGGGCTCTGAGGGTATTATATGCACTAATTTAATGTGAGGTTTCTCTGAATCATCCCAGTCACTTATTTTCATCGTCCTGTCCTCGGCAGCTTCAGTCGATGTCTGTGCTGCAACTCGCTCAGCATCCGGGACGCCCGAGCAGTCGTGTTTACCGGCTTGTAAACTTGACTGGCCACCAACGCTCACTTCCCCCAGTCACACATGGGCAGAGATGACTGGTTTTTGGTTCGATCTGACCATCAAACCTTCAGGGAGGAGTCCGGTGGAAACGCCGCGGAGGTCGAGTGACTCAGCCACACGACAGCCCTCCTAATTACAACAATATGTTCAACCTTCTCAGCTCTCCTGCCCACCGCAAGTTTTCTCAAAAGGATCCTGACCTACATTTCTCCTCCATGCTCTGAATTCAGAGAAGTTCTTTTGAGCCTCAGCGAAATAAAGGGAACAGAAATAACACAACTCCCTGTTTCTGCACCGGAGGCAGAAAGGTCTGCAGGGGCCTCGAGTAAATCAACCAAAACTACAAGAAGGAAAATGTTTATTCAGCAGAGAGAGGAAGAAATGATCAAGGAAGAAACAACATGAATAATCAGCAGCTCAGCCTGGATCTACAGGATGTGTTTGGCACAAGCAACGTAGAGAGTTACACAAGTTGCTGTGGAAAACAGTGACTCATGTATTACCAGGATTTCCCTGGAAGTCACAGTTTGGACAAACAATCAGAGACGTTGACTTCATGGTTAAATAATAACTCCACTCGGTCTGCAGGTCTGAAGAATCAATATGAGACTGAGGGAGCACATCAAGATGTTGCATATTATCAATAATGTCTTATAAACATCTTGAAATGTAAATATTTGTCAGACTTCTTTCACCCAAAAAACAGCAGCTGTATCAGCAGTGAGACCAAGAGTTAATCACCCTGGAATAAGTGTGTGTTATTAATTCTATGTGAATATGCTTGTGTGTTTTGTGACAGTAAAGATTAATGTGGCATATCTGGAAATGAACTTGAGACTCGAGAAGAAAAGACAAGATCAGGTAAGATTATGAGAAAAGAAATATAATATAAACACAAGGAATACAAACAGTATTGCACATATGAGATTGAAATTGCACCGATAGACCTTTCATGTGAATATTAACCAAAGGTAATATTTATATCTGATAAAATCTCTAGTTAATGGAAAAACTGCACTAAATATTTAATATTCCCCTCCACTAGTAACACACCGTTATTATTCAGGAGCAGAGACGTTTCCTTTTGTGGTTCAGCAGCTGCTTCGATGAAATATCATCTGCCTCAAAGTTTGGACACATCTCTCTCTCTCTCTTTCTCTCTCTCTCTCTCTCTCTCTCGGCCTTTTCAGCTTGTTAATCTTATTTTTTCCTGCGTTATCCCCAAAGCTGTCGGAACACGGGACAAAGCGAACAAGGCCCTGGACGACCTGTGTTTTATCACAAGGCTATTTTCATATCGAATCTGAGCTTCATTCAGAAATAAGGTCACGTCTGCAACCGACAGTCACCGGGAAAAACAAGTTCTACACAACGACACTCAATTAGATTTTTGGATTTGTACATTATCATAACTAAAGAGAAGGTAATCCGTAGTTATGTAAGGGGGGGGGGGGTAATGGTGATTAAAGCAATGAGCAGAGCTTAATGAATACTTTAAATGGAACTGAAGATAATCATCAGAGATCCTTCCGGAGCTTATTAAATAATAATTAATAAAAATACTCAAAAAATAATCTGAAGGGTCAAATTCAACTTTCTACTTTTTGAGACATCCCTATGACAACAGAAAAAAAGTGACAAAAAATTCCTGGATCCACCCAAAAATTGAAAGGCTTCTTCACTGACTCATTCCACCAAGTTTCAAATTAAAATCCATTCAGTTGCATTGCAGTGTGTAATCATGGCATTTCTCGAGACCTCTGTTATCAACCCTGTTACACTGCATGGACATAAAATAAACGACTCTATATAAAATCTACTATCTTGTGTTTATATTCTATCTTTGCTCATTTATCACTTTCACAGCGTGGAACTAATAAAGGATCATCTCATCTTATTCTGCCATAATGACGTCTTCATGGCATAATGTGATGACGAATGACTAGTGAATCCAAACAAGCTGTAGATCATGTCTCTAAGTTATTCAATGACTCCACTATATGATGCTCCTCTCTATCTTCATTCCTACATATATATATCATGGATCCATGATATATCTAGGATATCGAAAAAGGTATATCTTAGAGACTTCACTGTCATGTTTTCATATCATGTGAAGGGGAAATCCTTTTCTGATCAATATGAGCTTTACATTGTGTTTCTAGCCCTTTTACTTGTGAAGATCTGATGGAATTATTATTTAACATTTCCAACGGGTTTGAAAATGATCGCCCACGCCGACACGCAGGGTGATGAAGACGGCGTTTTGACACTTGTGTGAAAAGCTTGTAAATGAAGCTTAAGTGAAGATTAATTTTGTCAAACTGGCTGAAGAAGTTCTCAGCGATGCATTAATCACCATCATTTGTTCTCATCGTGTGTCGGGTGCAGCCTGAGTCTGATCTCCATCTCTCGGAGGTCTCTTTAGACTAAAGGAGGTTTCGCTGGAGGACTAAACACCGACACTCGACACACTGACACTTCACCGACGGTCGGTTCATCTCTGCTGCATCAGAGCTGAGCTGAACAACAAAACTCTCTCTCCTCATATCTCTGGCTGCCTGCGTGCTCGTCCCCCGTTTCCAATTAGCATGAATTTAATTTGTGGAGCGTGTGCTGAGAAAACGTCAGCGCAGTGGACGCTTGTAGGAAATTGCACAGTGACACAGATTTAGCTCCCGAGCCCTGAGGAGTAGAAATCCTCAAACACAAAAGCTGTGTCTCATTTTTCAGCAGTTATTTCTCACTCTGTGATAATATGAAACTAAATATACGACTACATCCTTGACACAACACATTCAGGCTGTTTAACAGTAATCTGGTGTTTATGTCTACACTTAATCAGTCGTATAATATCCGTCAGACTTGACTGCAGCCTGTCACAGCCTTGTCCCTGCTGGCAGCTCAAGTGCATCATCTAAATTCAATAAAAACAATCCCATATTGTGCATGTCGCATTAGTTTTTCAATATTTCAGGACACACACTCTCATAACGCAGCGTTTTCCAGGCCCCTGATCTCATCCTGCAGAGAGTCGGTGGATTCCAGCTGAAGAGAGATATTATCAACACGGGTTCCTTAAAAATCAAATATTGTCTGTGGGGAAATAAGAGAAGAACACAGAGAGCAGGCGGTCAGGCATGACACCAGGCACCGAGGCATGAGGAGAGTCAGCTGGAGGCAACATCGATCGGCCGAGCCACAGAGCATCTCAAGTGTGTGTGTGTGTCTGTGTGTGTGTGTGTGTGTGTGTGTGTGTGTGTGAGAGAGAGAGGAGGCGACCGCCCTTTCCTGTCCTGCCCCGTCTGTCCTACAGAACTCGCTGCCTCAGCAAGATGGAGCCGGGTATCTTACATAAGCAGCTACAACTTCACATTCAGGGAACAAGACAGGGATTCACTCGAGAGGGAAATCTGTTTCAAACATGTTGTGAGTTGGTTTATTTGACCAAGATTATAATTGGAGCAACCTAGATATTCACTTGATAAACACGAGGATGAATCTCAAACTATCAAATTGTAGTCAATCAGCTGAAATTTAACTGATGAAGATGAGACTCTCAAAAACATGATGAAGAAATCTCCTGAGCAGACCAGAACTAACCATTATCATTTTTTTATGATGTCTAAATGGTGTAAAAAAGCTTTATGAATGATTCTTTAATCTTTCAGTCAAACTCTTTAGTCTTCAAACATCTGAATATAGTAGGATGGATTAGGTATGAAATTCTGTACAGATGTTCATGGTCTCCAGAGCATGAACCCAACTGCTGCAGGATAACCTAAGTTGTTAAACATTGCGACATTACATCTTAGCATTGTAACTGTGAAAATGTTCTGCATGCTAACATTAGCATCAGAGCACCAGCGAGTGCAGAGTCCCAGATGTTAACCCCCGGCTGCAGAATCTCAGTCTTGTTCAAACTCTCAAACATTGGTACAGAACAGGCAGCGAGTGCAGGACAACAAGAATAAAAAGGGCAAAGGCAAAACAATGAGATGCTTTAACTGCCTCTCGCTCGTCCCACTCTAGCTCCGGCAGCCGGGGGGGACAAAAGAGCCAGTGTCTCTGTCTCGGTTCAAAGCCACGTCTCAGCACTCTCGCCTCCGACAGGCCCACAGCCTACTGGGTCCAGCTGCCACTCGAGGGCCCGGTTCAATCCCGCCTCTGTCTCGCAGATTGCCCCCCCCCCCCCGTCTCTCGTAGCACTCAGCCTCACACACCCGTGGGCTGATGTGCAGAAATGCAACCGATGCCCACTTTGAAAAATACCACAACGGAGCTCCTGAAGAGCCGAGAGCCGAGGAGGAACCATGAGGTCTGAAGAGGCTCTTAGAGAAACACGTTCCATCTTCAGGGCACCTCGTTCAGAAAGCTTCTCACGATGAGCTGACAGGATTTCAGATTGCATTTCACGTTCACACCCAGCGTGTCACTTGAACAAGGCTGCAGGAGAGTCTAATGAGAGCGGCTCTCTGTGTATCACTCGAGCAACTCACATCCCCGGCTTAATATCACGAGCAGCAGGCGACCAGAGCCTCGTAAACGCCGCCTCATAAAAACACTACAACATTTGCATTTCACCAGCCAGTGTTTCCCTTGTCGGAAGCACCTTGGATTCATCTGAAGTTGACGCCTGGATTTCCAAAACCACAGGCAATTATCTCTCACACTCCGAGCTATGCGATTAAAGCCCCTCCCCTCAGCTGTGATGGGTGATTATGAAGCATCTCAGCGTGGAGTGGCACGTGTCCTGATGTGACTCTGGGAAACGTGAGATCGTTGCCGAGGCAGCACTTCTGCCCTGAGAGCCTGCGAGCAAGCGGCCTTTATGGAGACGTGAAGAAATTACTGCATAAATTGGACAAAATGGGCAGAAGAACACATTGTCCTGGTTCACATAACATGCAAGTCAGTCCCTGAGGTCACGGCTACAACAATGATGAAGCCGTGCGAGGTAATCAGAGGAACAGAGAGATGGGAGCATGGTGCCATTGTTCTCTTCTTCAAACCTGCACTTTAATTTCACAATCTAAAATAAAAAAAACAAGTTTCAGCTGCTGGAAACTGTAAAAATGGGTTTGAATTCTCCTGGAAAAGCTCATAAACTGACCTCAAACTGTTTCTGTCAAACTACAACATGAAAAGTCAAGATTGAACTTTAATAATGAAAATAATGATCTTTGCTTTTCAATTGTTTCTTATTGTTTACCGTCAATTTTTCCTTTTTAACTCGTAAAGCACCTTGTCACTGTTTGAAATGTGCTTCATAAATAAAG
The DNA here is from genome assembly GCF_963576545.1 of Limanda limanda. Lineage (NCBI taxonomy): Eukaryota > Metazoa > Chordata > Actinopteri > Pleuronectiformes > Pleuronectidae > Limanda > Limanda limanda. The sequence goes on along the minus strand of NC_083647.1, from coordinate 22,262,239 downwards.
TTTATTATTATTATCAATATTTCACATGATCAGTCATGTCAGTCCAGCTACTGAAGTCTTACTTGCAAACTAAATGACCTTGAAGATTTGTTCCCTCTGGTTTAAGAACTACATAAATTAATTTGTTATCAATGACCTGACAACTTGCACAGTTGTACTTAAGGCTCATAGTTACACACTGTGGGAAATGTCCTAATTTTCTCCTTCTTGCCAAGAGAAAATCAATGAGCTACTTAAATATGAGGCCGGAGCCAGCAGGTGATTAGCTCAGATTAGAATTAAAACTGAAACTGCAAGCCTGGCTCCGTCCTAAGGTAAAAGCTGCACACCAGCAACTCTACAGGTCATAAATTAACGCGTCATATATCCGAGGCTGAAGAATAACAATAACAAACTGGACAGTGTTGAAATATATTCCTTGGCTGGTAATATGCCCTGGAGCCTGTGCAGGAACTTAGCGTTTCCACCGCAGGGGGCCGGGTCTACAGTGATTCTCCCAGGTTTCCCTCTGTGCTCATCTCTGACTGTTTCCATTAGAACATTAAATATCGGTGCTTTATTTTCTTAAATTAGAAAAAATTAGACTGACTCTGATTGGTAAGGCTGTTTCTTTTGAGAAGTCCTGGAATCCCTTTTTGTCTTATGTCAATAGCACAAGTTGTCTGATCGCTGTGAGCTAAGTACTGCCTTGCTGAACTTATGTTTCTTTTCTTTTATTCATTTTCTTTTCTTAATATTTTTTATTTTTTGTATTGATCGTATGTATCTATTTATTTATTCATTCATTTATTTTTTAGTATTACTATTATATTGTTTTTATTATTATTATTATTATGATTTATGTCATCTATTCTTTTATTAATGTATTTACTTGTTTATTTATTTATCCTTTCTCTCTCTTCCTCTATCAACCCATCTTTTTTTGTTTTTCTTTTGTTTGTTTTTCTTTATTTTTCAACTATATGTGCTCATCTGTTGGGGCTAGGTGCCGGAGGGAGGGGGGTGGGGGGTTGGTATCTGTTCTGTGGTATGTTTAAATTACATCTGTAATTGTTGTTGATGGAACAGTATTGTTTGTTTGTTAATTATGTAAAAAATTCAATAAACAGATTGTTAAAAAAAAAAAAAAAAAAAAAGAACATTAAATCTCAAGCTGCTCTGCTGTGGACACGTTGTCCTCTGAAGACAGGCAGCGGTCATTTTCTTTCTCCACCTCCACAGGCGAACATCACAGGAGGAGGCAGCTGATCTGACGTGTGAGCCTCTTCCTGTCTGATCTGACGGACGCCGCTCGATGAGGAGCAGCGCCAGGCGTCCTGACTGACACGTGAAGCGAAGCCTTCATCCAGACAGACTTTAGAGAAAAGTAGATCCCCTCGGTAAAGCAGCTTCATACGACAATCCTCAGTGCTCAGTGACACTCGGGGGTCACGCCGGGGATTGAACCCACGACTCTTTAGTCACAGGAGCCTTTTTATCCACTTGTCCACTCTGCTGAGTAACATCACAGCTCTGCTATTTCTGGAAATGAATTAGTCTTATTTCAGCTAAAAGCCATGCAATGTAATACCCACTGACGGTATTAAGTTAAGAGGATAGACTGGAGCTAAGGAGGAGCAGAACAAAATATAAAAACACACACACATGCTCTTGTATTAGGAACTGATTCAGTTACACTTCCCCACTGACAGACGTGGAATTTAAACTAACACAGGTTATAAAAGTGTCAGATTTCAACATGACATCAAAAAAGCTTTGGATCAAATGTCAGGAAAATACACAACTTTGTCTGATTTCTGATCCCTTCCACTCAGGTTTAGAAGTGTTTACACATTACGAGCAGGTACGAGTTCAGTGTAGATCAAAGTGTACGTTCAATCAGGATCAAAGTCACTTCCTACTATCTCTAAGATTGTTCTCTCTTTCAAGCTAATCACCTGTAAGCTGTCAAATTGTAAAATATAGTTGTCAGTTGTATAGTTGTTTCGGCACCAATGATCCCTGAGCGACCAACGTCCACCCTGGCACCCCCAGTCCCCACAGCTATGGTTATCCTCTCATCTCGCTTCAAACCGTCCAATCAGAAGCCTCCATGGGACGTCCCACCGTCATCTCTCTTCAGGTCTAAGCTGTCAAAGTCTGTTCCTCTTGTTCACATTGAATCTAATCCCAATCTAATTCACTGATTTGCTCCTGATTGAAATATATTTTATTGGATAATGTTTTGAAACCGGTTATGTCTCACATTGTCAAATTCATGTCTGATCTGGATCTCATCTGAATTTATGGCTGTATTCAAGTGTAAATCCTGTTATGACCCGACACTGCACCTCAGGAGAGATATACAACTACAACAGAACTTTACCATTTTCCATAAAGTCCAACATCAAGCAGTTTACAAAGCTGCTTGTATAAGAGCAACAGCTGCAATTCACAATCGTTCTCACTGTCATTTAATCCGCTTGCTGTTTTTTCTCAGTCAATCAATTGATTGTTTGGGATATGAAACAAGAGAAGATTATGAAATGTCAAATCACAAATTCAAACGATTGCAGGGGACGTTTCTATCTGAACGACAAAACACCCAAAATATTGGATTTATTGTCTTGAGTTACACTTTTCACATTTTCAAGATGAAGAATGAAGCTTTGTGTTAAATTTATCAATCGTTGAAAATAGAACCTAAAAGAGCTGAAATGATCAGTCAAGTATTCAATCAGTTGATCGACAGGAAGTTAAACTATAAACAGGCCTATTTTAAGTCATTACTAGTTTGGACACTTAATTTGGACAATATGACAAACTTTTAAGCTAATTCCAGCATCTCAAATATGAAATTTTGTTGGTTTTCTCTGGTTAATATTGGAATTTTACAAGCTGATCTGATAAAACTACTAATCTGAGAACATCTCATTGAGCTCTGAGACACTATGACTAGCCTTTTCCATAATTTTCTTACATTTTAAAAGACAAAACTATTAACAGGCACGTCCATAATTGCATCCATTGTTGTGACCCAACCATCGATGAAACAATATCCTGAGCTAATCATTCCAGATCCAACCCAGACAGTTCAAACTGAGTGAGGCTGGGATGGATGACGTGCACTGTTTGGGTCTCTATGGGGAGGGGGGTCCCAGGAGGTGGACTGTGGTCTCCATGGTGCAGCCGGGCACAAAGATGGAGATGCATCCTCACAACATTCACACTGAACCTGCAGGAAACACACAAACCTCCTCCTCCAGGCTGCACTGGAGGCTGGAGGAGAATGTTTACCACTTTGTTTGCGTTCACCCCCCCCAGCTGCCATATGATGCATCTCTTATTTACCACCTAGTCCACCTGGGGGGTGCTGGGCCTGCATGGGCGCCCCCTGGCACCACGGGGGGTCGCAGCTGGAGGTGTGAGCCGGACTAAATGACCGAGCACCTGCGGGACGGAAGCGGGACTCACCTGGGGACACAGTCCGGAGAGGACCCGTCGATGTCCCACGTCGCGAACAGGTTCATGGGCACCGGGCTGCTGAGGGACCCGGTCCCGGGGAAGCTCAGCCGGCCGCTCCGCTCCGCCATGCTCCGGTCCGGGGGGGGGCGGTGCTGCTGCTGCGGGGGGGGGGTCCGAGGGACAGCCGGGGGACAGCCGGGGACAGCAGGACCGGTGCGGGTCCTCTCTGTGGGAGCGTGCGTGTGGCTGCAGGTCCAGGAAGAGACGTCACACGTTCACGGTGCTGCGATGCACAGGGCGGTGGGGGGGGCAGCTCTCATCCCTGAGCCGGGCGGGTCGGTGCGGGGCTCGGAGCCGGGCGGGGAGGATCCGCAGAGTGACGAGGTGCGCTTGTTTGTGCCCACCACGCTGCTGCCGGGGTATGGGGGCTGGTTAGTGCCACACAGGAGGAAGGGAGGGAGGGAGGGAGGGGAGGGAGGGGGGCCAGACGACTCGGGTGCCAGATATTATTCCGACTTGAAATTTTCCGACTTCCAAACGTTTCTATTCACGGTGACGTCATCAATCAGACGTAAAAATTTCTGATTGTGATCACAATCAGAAATTTTTACGTCTTAGCCTCTAACTTTATAATATTGTATTTTACAATTAAATGTAGATAGCCTGTTATATATTTGAAGACCAATGTCGTCTGTATGAATATGAGAATGAAAGAACAAGGAAATGTTTGGACAATCTGAAGTGGTACATAGCTGTTAATATTGAGGTGATATAATATATAGTTATTGTTGATTTTCAATCATGAATACTGACGTCTGTAAATACACACTTAAATATATTTCCCATATTATAACACTCATTCTTGCCAGAAGTGCCTTTTGAGTACTTAATGCTTTATGTACTAATTTCTAGATTTCGTCTGACTTATTATAGTTATTCGGCTAGTGGTGAGACAATTCAAACTGGGACCAGTGCATCAGTTCATAAACGATACATGAGGCAACAGACACTATTATACAATGTATTTTGCATATTTGATACTTAGATACACATTCTTATACATAAGAGAGCGAGAACCCGGAGTGTCACTTGATCTCCCAAACCAGATCCAACAGAAGTTCGACAGGCCTCAACATCTACGGCTCCATGTGAACCTCCACTGTTGTTTGATATTAGGGGTAGATGGCGTTCCAATTCAAACATCCAAGGTTATCTCGAACGCAGCAGTATCATTCTTTATGTTTTACGTTCCATAAACCATAGAGCTCAGAATTACCGACCCACAAGTCAAAAGTTACACCTTGTACGACACCTCGGGTCTGAATTTCAACTTGGAACATGGGAGGAACCTCACCACTCCAAACTTTGAAATACAAGATGGCCCCTTCGTATATTAACAGTGGTTTATAAGAAGTTCTGTCATTACATATATCGTTTAATCGTCTTGCATTTTGCATTAATGCTCCAAACATTACATATCTCTCAATTTGATGTCAGACATTGTCTTTTCGCTTAAATTGTTGAACTATTGTTATTCCTGTGTTTTTTATATTAATTTGTGAACATGTACTATATAAATTCAATTTTATTGTTTGACTGATTTAAAGAAGCAAAACTAATCAAATAACACATACAAATGTTTCCTAGTCCTCTCATATGATATAAATATGAGTTTAATATAAAACCGTGAGAGGCTGAGCTGTTTTATCATCTCTGAAGTCAAATGAATGACACAGCTTTCACTTTTCAACCGTCTCACCTTGTGGCATTAATCACCCCTCATACTTTTCTCCCCAGGAAAGACGTCACTGAAGGTCTCTGGACTCAGGTGCAGCTCAGGTCACCTCTTATTTTGAAATTTGGTGCATTTTAATCAACCACCTCCCCTGTGTTAATTATGGAAACGTTTTACTTTGAAAATCCCATACTCTTGTGGCCACACCTACACTGCTGATGAACCGTTGAGCAAGTCAAACACCTGAAAACAGCTTTTTAATCATCAATAACTAATAGATGGATATTGATTAGGTTATTGGACATGGATGCTGAGACATGTGTTATCCTTCTGGTCACTGCAGCATGAGAACGCACTGCCACCGTGTGGTGATGAGTGTGTATGACGCTGGATGAACTCGATGACCTTTTGTTCTTCACTTCATATTTTGATTCAACTAAACCTCTGAAGGTTTTTGAATGAAACTCCTCACAGACACGTTTAACTCTTTCTGTGACAAAGCGTATTCGTCCACCAGTGACCAGAGACTTCAGCACACTGGGAACTGTGGATTAGTGGGAGGATGATGGATAAGCTGTTATCAGAATTAATCCATGCAGAGCTTGTCCACACGTTTCATTTTATTATCAGACACTCCTCTCACTATTTATAGCCTCCTCTTAAACAAACTGATTATTTCTACTTTACTGATAGTGACTCATTGATTCAACACAGTAATCTAAATCTAACACCAAGCAAAGTGTGTGTTCATCTATCAGATTCTCGAACACTCCAGAGAGGATTAACTTCTCACTGTGCAAGAGAAAGCATTATAAAAAAAAAAAGTTCCTCCAGCAACATCTCACTAGTCATTTATTAAAGAGATGATGATCCTACGACCTGGATAGCAAAACGTTTCTCATCGTTCATCTAAAAGTGTGGTTTTAATATTCTGACTCGTATATTTATTGATAATTTTAAGTAATTTTAACCCATTTTGTGTGATCCCAGCTAGTTTTTCTTAATTGTCATCATATATATTCTTTGAAATTTGACTTAAAAACAATTAAGCAAAGCCGAAGCAAGTAGTTGACACTTTAAATATATTTATCTCAACCAAGGTTTATATTTTCCCCATTTCAACAGGTACTTCATACAAATCAGTGTTAAATCATAAACAAATAGTGTATTGATGCATATGAATACACAAGTAATTTTTGCTTACTGACTCAACAACCTCTTTACCTGGTTGTAATCTTATAGTTTCTAATTTGTCATAATTAGGGCCAGAGCACTGACAGGTGAGGCCCTATTGAAATTGTAAGGATTATTATTATTCAGGCAAATTAATTGGCTTTTTGAGGGCTTTAACATGCTCAAATTCTTACCAAAATTTGCAGAAAATTAGAAAGTGGTGAAAATTTACGTATTCTGGAGGAATTTTCAATGGGCGTCGCAAAATGGCTCAACGGTGCCCCCCGAGACCCCTGGAATGTGTTCACATTGACCAATCTTCACAAAAATCGATGCACAGGTGTATCATGACCAGACAAACAAAAAGGTCTTGAGGTGCAATGGGGAAAACACAACAGGAGCCTGCTATTTAGCATTTAATGGCCATTTTGGCCATATTCCACATTTTTACTCTGAGGTACTTGTACCAGGGCTTTCATCAGATCAACTTTCATCTGATCCTTTGATGCTGAGCCTCAAAAAAAACAACTCCACTCGTGCAGTGTCAGTGGTCAAATATCAAAGGAATCTTTGTCTTGCAACAGTGACACTAAATATCAAACATATTTACTGTATAGATTAAGAGATTTTTCAAAGTAAAGTCCAACATGTGCTAAATCAAATCAGTTAATTTTTGGATATTTCAAAGTTCTATAAATGCAGTTTGCTCAATAAGTTCATAGTGAGACTGATATGCCTGTGTTAAGGACCTATCTGACTACCTACATACTGAATATCAAACATATTAACTGTATAGATTAAGATAATTCTCAAAGTAAAGTCCAACATTTTCACTGTAGAAAATAAATCATTATCTTTATTTCCTCTGAAGAAATGTGGCGTATAAAACTCAAATATTATCTGTACAAGAGGCTGAGCTACAGCAAGATGAAAAACAATTATTTGGCTGCAAGATTTAAGATTTTCAAAGTTTTATTTAGGTAAACTGCGGAGAATTTAATATACGAGTGACCTGCATTCACAAAATATAAGAGTTGTTCTGGACAAAACCAAAAAAGGAAATGACAATATGAAGTGACTTTTATTAGTATCGAATCAATAAACATTTCTTCTTGCTGAAAAAGACTCGTGTTCAGACAACATCACACAAGTTCGGAGACGAAGTAAATAAAAGCAAAGGAACTTAAGAAAATGAATCACGAACACGAGACACCGTCCTGATACAGCAGTGTTTAAAAAAAGCCGCTCAAAATTAGTTTCAAATCACAATATCATTACACAGGGAAGCTGAAATACATCACCAACTGAGAGGTTAGCATTTCCATCATCACATACATATCAGGGCAGTGAATGCAACACGATCGGAGGCGCCTGTACCGGTGCCTCGCCAGAAGCGGAATCACAGTTTCACAGCGACACCAGGAGCTCACGTTTCAAACATAAACGGACTCAACAACATTTCGGGAAATTGAAACCGTTCCCGGCTAACTTTCAACACTCAGGCAAAGCACAGAGGAGTGGATGGAATCAAAACATGGCCGACGGGCTGCGGGGGGGTTGTCGTCACCGATTAAAATGCTCGCTGTTGCTCAGAATGTCGTCAAAATATGGAGTTTTAAAAAGGGGCCAAATGTATAAATCATTAAGTAATGGGAAAACAAAAGTAGTTTCCCAGTGGAAGCATATCCAAGCTAACAAAAAAATAACAAGATGGGCACATTAACAGCTGATCTTATTTCAAAAGAGGCAAGTATTTGCAAAAGGCAATTCCCTCTCTTCATTAAAAAAACAAAACCACATGTCACCATACAGGCCTATGGTGATCAACTACCAGTCTATGTTACGACCAAACACAGGCGTTGATCTCAGTGCTTGCTGTCTGCTGAGGCAGAGCGAGAGCGGGATCGGGGGGAGCGTGAGCGGGGGGAGCGAGAGCGAGAACGGGAGCGGGACAGTTTGTTCTGAACTGGGGGCGGCGAGCGTGAGCGAGGAACCGGAGAGCGTGAGCGAGGGACCGGTGAGCGTGAGCGGGGCGCCGGCGAGCGTGAGCGAGGGATAGGCGAGCGTGAGCGAGACCTGGAGCGGGACTTGGAGCGAGACTTGGACCTGGAGGGGGATCTGGCTCCGCCCTTGCCGCCACCAGACGACTTCTTCTCTGGGGTCCGGCTGAGGGACCTGGAGCGGCTCCTGGAGCGGTTGCGGCTGCGGGAGCGGCTCTTGGAGCGAGAGTAGCTGCGGGAGCGGGAACGGCTCTTGCTGCGACTGTCGAGGAAAGACACAGAGGTTGTGTTAAATATTATACTCTACACAATAAGACAAAAAAACACGACAACTTTGGGATGAATTTGATCTGTTCTGAAGTTTCTCTCTGATAGAGATTTGCTTTATTGCCCCAAAATTATAATTTGGGACATAGGAGTGGGACAGTTTCAAACAAGTCATCAAGGGAAAAGGTCAGAACTTAATTACCTTCTGCTGTCCTCGAATATCTTCAGCTTGCGTCCGTTCAGTTCTGTCCCATCGAGCTTGGAAATGGCGTTCTTCATGTCACTGCGAGATGCAAACTCAACCACCCTGTATATGAAAGCAGAGACGTTACATTAGGACCAAACTCTGGTGACAAACATGAACAGTTTGAGGCGACAGATCATCAATAACTCACCCTTCGTTTTTGTTGGGTCTGTGAGCGTCCACAAAGGTAACTTCACCTGCTTTTCTCATCAGGTCTTTCAGGTCCTGTTTGCAAACATAACACGGGATTAATGACACTGAGCAGAACAAGAGGTGCCAGTGAGAACCGTTTCTGACCTGGAGGGAGAGAAATGAGCAGGCAGCAAGAAACCAGCACACACACACAGATATGGGTTAACTAATGCTGACTTTTGTCACTTTGTGATAAGCTCCCATTTCAGTGGACGAGTAAACAAAAAAGAGCCACTGAACGTTCATAAGAGTGGACAAGTGTTTTTAACAGACTTTTTCTCAAAACAGTATTTGTCTCATTAATTGGCTCCATGAATTTGCATTTGTGTATAACTCCAGGGGGAGACGCCTGATAAGTAAACTAGAAGTTTGGGGTTTTTATGTGTCAAGTTAAAACTAGATGTATTTTTGGTCTTAGTCAATAATGGACTTAGTGTCTGCATGTCTGAGATCTATCTGATTTCATTAGGGGCTGTATAATAGAACTAAAGCTCAACAAAAACCTAGTCTCTTTTTGTTTATATTTAAAATAATTTGGCTCCAGGTGTTTACAAAGTAAAACTGCCCCGCCCCCCTCCCATTTGAGACTGTAACTCTACTCTCCTTTACCACCCGACCCTAAACAAACCCAATCACATGAGTTTTATGCTACTTACCGCTCCAAACCCAGGAAGACATTAGCATAGAGCCACTTGTCCAAATAGCAAATGGGAACCAATGCAGTGTTAAGCCCTTGAGAAACGACCTCGGCCTTGACTCAGCATCCGGCCTCCACAAGTAAGGAACCACCAGAGACCAAGTAGAGAGAGGGGTGTGCGCCCGACTCAACACCCCCCCCAGCTCCATCAGCAACAGAAAAAGACCCAAATGGGAGAGTGTAGGGACCGTGGATTTGAGGGGGGTTACACCAGTCGGGGGTGCCAGCCCAGAGAACCTCCAGACTGTGGCTACGGACCTCCTAAGGCTACCGTATCCTGCGCTAGACCACTTTCACCCGCTACGGGGCCCAGCCAAGACTTTAGACCGGCGGCAACTGCGTGTGAGGAGAGGCACCAGATGGACACTATTCAGAAAAACAACCAGGAGATGGCGCTACACACTTGTGACACCTCCATGGAGGGTGTGCATTTACCTCTGATGTTAAGGAAACCATATAAAAGCAGCTGCTAAAAAAAGAATCAGTAAATGTATTAGAAAAAGTGTTTTTATTTTTAGATGGTTAACTTAAAAAAAAAAAACTGGGGCTTTATATTGTAATTAGCCAATTATCTACTGAGTGCATAATTTTCAAAAATGTATTCTGACTATAAAATGAGCCGGCCTGATCAAATGAATGCTGCATCACTTTAAAAAAAACATGTCATTACAAGGTGACTATGAAATTTGAAAGAGGTCTTAAGACAAGAGGAGAACGGTTAGTAATCTCTTACCTGCCAGCTGATCCGTGAAGAGAGGTTCTCTACAATGAGCCTGTGGTCCGTCCGCACAGGGGGGCCGTACCTTCACAGGGGAAGAATTAAAAAGAGCATTAAATACAACATTTCTTAAACAAAACAGATGATAAACCTAACAAACAGGAAAGCGTTGAGTATTAATCCCAGGCGGTAAAACCCACCTGAGTATATTCTGAGTTTTCACTTTGTGTTTACTGACGTTTTATTTACTTTGTCCGTCTCAGGAGCTGAGCTAATATTTGATTTGATTCAGAGTTCGAACAACAGGTTTTTATTTTCCATCACCTTTTAATTTGTTCTGTTTTAAAAATTCAAGTCTGTTTTTGTATCTGCATTTTCTGCCACAAGCATCCAATTGTATTTCAGATAAACACTCTAAAGATTTCATTGCTCAATTTGACGCAAAGAGAATCTAAGTGTAATTGTGTCCTCACTTTAAAATCAAGTTATATATAATGACTGATCTGAACCAAAAGATGAGTTGTGTTACTTTAGTGGAAAGGCCACATTGGTCCCAAAACATGAGCAGGAGAACAGGTTAGTTTCTATTAAAAGAAAGACTTGACGTACCTGGATCCACTGCTGCGAGATGGGCGATAGCCGCCATCGCTGCTGTCGCGGCCACCACCACCACGACCTCCTCCACCACCCCCACTGCCGCTACTGAAACGTCCCATTCCAGGGCCGCCACCTCTTCCTCGTCTGGAGCGAGCATGCTCGATAGTGACCCTGAGCAAGATAAGAGTATTGTGTTCAGGGAAATAACCAAAAACATGCAACCAGCATTCAAATCTAATTCAATCAGCCATACAAGATACAGACAAAGACGACAACTTGGAAAGAGGACATTCAGGACACAGACAAAGCAGCCACGATTAGACAATTACCTTTCACTGCACAACTCCTTTCCATTCAATTCGTACACAGCATCATCTGCATCTCTATGGTCGTCGAATTCCTGAGAAGAGAGCAAACAGTCATTACAGAGGCAAAACACTAGACAGGGTCAGTCATCCTGATTTGCATTGAGTGGTCTGTGACACTAACCACGAAGCCAAATCCATTCTTCAAGTTGATCTCCCGAATCCGTCCATATCCCTTGAAAAACTTCTCCACGTCTCTTTCTCGGGCGTGAGGGCTCAGACGGCCGATGAAGACACGACAACCACTCATGTCGTTTTCTGGTGGAAATGGTGAAACACTCGTTTGGTAAATCTCTCACCACAAAGGGAGCAAAGGTGGCGTAAGGACAGATTAATATTTGACAATTAGTCAGTTCAGTAACTTTGTCAGCAGTTCATGCTGCTGCTTTATTACTAATATGTTACTGATCTGTAGTAAAGTCGAGTCAAGCTGCTGTGTCAATAGTTTTGAAAGACCTTTAGATCCTTAGTTAAAGTAGTTCGCCAGTCTTGTAACTTGTAAGGACCGACACGCTGGCATCATTAAAGTTTTACATTAACCTTTACTGATAAGTATCTGAGATGCTGTTGGGGACTGTAAAAAACATTTATTTCTAATAAGCAATTAATCTGAAAGTTATTTTCAGGAATAATTGTTAAGTTGAAGTCTTTTGTCAATTGCGGTTTCTCAGAATACAAAGTAAGCAAATTCAAATGCATTGTTTTGTTGAACCAACAGTAAATGGACAGTATAATTGAGAGAAAATATTCATTCTTCACACTGAAAAGTACCAGTATAAAGCATTTTCTATTAAAACAGTAGTCGTAGATAGTTTGTTGTTGATAGATCAGCTCGTCTTTTAAATTTTAAACCGCAAATTCTAATTTAATGAGTGTGGGTTATTGCTGAGGCCATTTTCTATCAACAATTACTTAAAATCTCCTTTAACACCTTCCGTAAGCCCTTACTTTACCCTACTTGTAAATAAACTACAGACAGAGTGATGTTAAGGTTGTGGTGAAAACCACAAGCTATAGTGAAACTGGGTGAACCTGGAATGAATCAGAAGTCTAAAGATTCACCCGGTTAAACCAGTTTCAGTGCAGTCGTTTACTTTACAGCCCAGTTTGGTTTCACAAAGGTGAAACTACTATCCCCCAACATGCATATGCTCAATCCCCAGTACATCAGATTAGCCTGGCTTCAATTAATGCAGTGTAATACAACAGGGCGGCTATAGGTTTACATGAGCCTGTTTTAAAGATGTGAATCCAACATCTAAGAGGATTTTGGGGGTTGTGCAGAAGTCCTGAATAGCATTTTGATCTCATTACTGCAATTGTACCACACCCAGTCTGCAGCCCATCAAGTCAACTGTATCTAATCACAGTCAAATCTGATCAGATTCAAGTGCAAAGTCAACAAAGTCCTGAAGGATTCAAGTTCCTCTTTGAGAACTAACTTTGGTTTTGGTTTCAATTCAGCAGTTGTGAAATGCAACTACAATTTATTCAAGTGCTCTATTTAGATAGATTCAAACTACCTGAACACACACACATATAGGCATTAATCTAAAATTATGAATTAAATACATTTATTTTGAAATTTTTACGATTTAGAAGGTGAAAAAAATCTGCATCATTCACCTGAATTAAGGGTAAAATGCAGTTTAAACACAAAGGCATCACAAACAGGGGTCACAGTTCAAATGCATTTGTAATTGTAGTAATTCCTAGGGCTTTACCGATTAACCGGGTAATCGACACACAAATGAGCCGCCAGCTATTTGGATTACTACAGAGTTGCGTTTTACACACGTGTGTTTTGCTGATTCTTTTTCAAACATGATAATAAACAACAATAACTACACATCTAGGACCTCGTAAACAAGGCACATGGAGACATAAAATCATTAATTACCATCATTTTATAGACAATATGATTTATCGTGAATGGAAAATAATCAGAATTCTGACTAATTCATCCAGACGAGATACGAACAGATCTAATTACGTGTTATTTGTAATGATTTTAACTGTAATGGAGTATTTCCACAGGCTAGTATTAGGTGTCTGTGTTGGAGTAATGGATGAGTACTCCCTACAGTACTGCCGAATTAGGCCCGGCTTTGGCCTGAGGACACCCGGGAAATAACCACCGCAATTTCAAGCATCGATTAGAAGCTAGCACAGTAAATGAAACCCCACATTCAACCCGATTATATACAGATTTAACAGTTTAATATTTAAGATGCAATAAGCGGTTTAGCTCGGTTAGCTAGCTTAGCCCGGTGGCGAGGTAGCGGCTGCAGCTCGCCTCGAGGTCGGCTTCAGCTAAGCTAAGCTAACCCAAGCTAACCCCGCTAGCTACAGAGACGTGACTGAAAAGATGTAAATAAAAACCAAACAAACCTGCCATTCTGTTAAATCCTCCAGGCTAACACGGCTACTAAAGACGGTTCCGTGCGGTGCTCACCTCGAATGGCTCCTCGGCTCGTCCCCGGTGCGGTAGTCTACGTGCTGGTGAGCCGCAGTGTTAGCAGCACCGTGTTACTCGACTGAGACAAAATGGCGAATGTGTTCCAGAGAGCAGGGGGAGGCGATAAGAAGAGCTGGTCCCCGGGTTGCCAGGTCGGACTCAGCAGGGGGAGGCGAGCAGAAGAGCTGGTCCCCGGGTTGCCAGGTCGGACTCACCCGACGGGTTTTATCCGCTTTATCAGCAGAGCGAGTATCGCGTCAGTCGTAGATTTGCATAGCAGTGAGACATAATGTATTTGTTTTACTCGAATACACCAGAACATGTTTTTAATTGAGACTAGAATAAGGGGAGGTTCGTGGGGTCTTAAAAGGGGGACAGACTTGGCAACCCGGGTCAGAGTTAGTAGGAGATAAAAGTATTAAATCCAGATACTACTTATGAAGTAGTTATTTAGTGAGATATAAAGTATTTGTTTGACTCAAATACACCAGAACATGTTTTTAATTGAGACTAGAATAAGGGGAGGTTCGTGGGGTCTTAAAAGGGGGACAGACTTGGCAACCCGGGTCAGAGTTAGTGTTCAAGGAGATAAACCTATTAAACCAGATACTGTTTATGAAGTAGTTCTTTAGTGAGATATAAAGTATTTGTTTTACTCAAATACACCAGAATATGTTTTTAATTGAGACTAGTATAAGGGGAGTTTCGTGGAATCTTAAAAGAGGGAGACGTGACAGACTTGGCAACCCGGGTCAGAGTTAGTGTATAGGAGATAAACCTATTAAACCAAAAACTGTTTATGAAGTAGTTCTTAAGTGAGATATAAAGTATTTGTTTGACTCAAATACACCAGAACATGTTTTTAATTGAGACTAGAATAAGGGGAGTTTCGTTGAATTTTGAAAGGGGGAGACGTGACAGACTTGGCAACCCGGGTCAGAGTTAGTGTTTCCAGGAGATAAACCTATTAAATCCCGATACTCTTTATGAAGTAGTTCTTAATTCTGTATTTCCTTCACTTTACATTACTATTGAGTGTCTCTGATTATAAGATCCACACCATCAAGTGTAGAGCACCCGGGGGAAATATTGTAAAACGGGGATTACCTCCTTTTGGCAGTAGGTGGTGGTATCACTATGACTACAAGCAGACTAATAGATGTGTTCAGGTCAGAGAAACAATTTCCTATTCTCTTCAGATCATATAAATCTGTCACCCTTACAACAGTCAACAACCTCAAAGGAATCTATGACCACTGACACTGTGACATTACAACAAACTGACAGCAATTATTAATTTGCTTAATGTATCCTTTGAAGAAGGAAAGATGAAAGGTCAGTGATTCTGTCACTGTTTATGAAGTAGTTGATGGTTTATGAAGTAGTTGATTGTTTATGAAGTAGTTCATAAACAGTATCTTTCTTTCTTTCATGTCTCCTTCTTCAAAGGATACAATAAGCAAAGGAATACTTTCTGTCAGCTTGTTTTAATGTCACAGTGTCAGTGGCCATAGTTCAATGTTTAATGTTATAAACAGAGACTCTGAATGAACTAGCTGTGGGCCCCACTGTGCTCCATGTTACATGAGTTTGTTAAAAAGGATATAAACATTACTTACTTGGTCTGTAACGTGGCGCTGGACCACGCTCACTAATTCCTGCAGTATCGTCCATGCCATCGCCAGGTGTAGAGTTCATAGTGAAAATGTATCTAAATCTAATTAAAGTTGTAAAACAAGGTTTACCTCCTTTTGGCAGTATAGGTGCTATCTCTATCACGACAAGCAGTCTAATAGATCAGTTCAGGTAAAAAACACTTTCTTGTTTCACTTCAGAGCTTATACATCTAAGACATCAAAGGAACTGACACTGCAGTGACATTAAAGCAAATTGAGCAAACAAGTAATTATTTCTTTAATGAATCCTTTGAAGAAAAAAGAAAGATGAAAGAAAGGTTCATCATGTAGGATGACTATCTACTAATGAAAAATGAGAAAAAGGTTGCAGATGACACTATAATTCTAGAGGCAAGTGGGCGGGAATCATAACTCAGACATAGGAAACAGAGAATCTGCTTAATCAAAATGTGGAACTCTTTGAATTGTTGGTACAGGAGAAGAGTTTCAGTGCTGACCTCAATATCCAGCTCTGTGATACAAAGAAGACTCTGCTGAGTTTACAGACAGACTGGAGAAAACTTCAGAAGAGATACAATGAGGTCAAAGCAAAGCTAGAAACTTCGTGGGCGCGTCAGGCCTTTTGAAAATGTTCCTATACTGGAGTAATTGGAAATGGCTGAACAGCGGCCCTTAAAATGCAGCAATGATCATCTCGAAAAACACAAAGTCGTCCATTTTGGATTTAGTGAACATTTTGGCCACTTTACACTAGAGGTATGCATCTTCATTAGGCTAACGATTCGATTGCGATTCAGCATTCCACGACTCGATTCATAATGGTAGCTGCCAGAGTGGAGACTTGCTGGACAGAGACACAGAGGAACACAGACAAAGACAGAGACACTCGGAGGGTCATAGAAACAGAAGATACAGAACATGTTGTGGTTATCCATCTCTTTATTCTAGCACTACATCATCATTCTTGAAATGGTCTTGGGTTAGGAGAAGAAAATACAAGGCTATGGTTGACACAGTACGGCAGAAAAAAAAATACTGTGTAGAAAGTACCAAATACTTCTGGAATACTGATCACTGTACAGCCCCCGTCAACTCAAAACACAGAACCTGCAC
This sequence comes from Limanda limanda, assembly GCF_963576545.1. Classification (NCBI taxonomy): domain Eukaryota; kingdom Metazoa; phylum Chordata; class Actinopteri; order Pleuronectiformes; family Pleuronectidae; genus Limanda; species Limanda limanda. The sequence goes on along the minus strand of NC_083647.1, from coordinate 22,245,599 downwards.
ACAACCTGTTGGGATGTCAGATGACACTGAAAATAAATAAGGATGTAGCATTTTTAAGAACATGAAGAAGTTCGCTGGTTTGAATTGACATTATCAGCCCTGTTTGTTAAAGTGTTCAGCAGGAACGAGCAAACTGCCGCCATCGCAAGTCATGTGATTTCCTTCCTGAGAAAAGGGAAACTGTCCATGAACGTATACCACAGCAGGAGGGGCCGGGGGAAAGGATTCAAATCACACGACTCGTTTGTTACAGATTAAAGAAAAGCAAGCGACAGGAGCTGAAATGAATAAAACCCTCAATATCCATGCTGAACCCACAATGATTAATGATCAATTTATGACATCATGTTTTCCTGGTCTGATCTTCTCACTGCAGCGAACCCAACCTCCGACATTATGAGGAGTTTCCTAAAAGCTTTATATCTGTAAACAGTATAAACAGTTGAAATCAATCAAAATGTTAAAGAAATAGTGATGCATTCTGGGAAATACTCTTGATTCTTGTTTCGTTAGAAGAGAAGATTGATTTAAGACCTTAGAAATTGTAAATTCTCAGTTTCCTTTGGACAGAGCCAGGCTAGATGTTTCCCCCTGTTTCCAGTCTTTATGCTAAGCTAAGCTAACCGGGTGCTGAATGTAGCTTCATATTGAACAGACGTGTTATCGATCTTCTCCTCTAACACTCTTCAGGAAAGGGAATAAATTCTCAAAATGCTAAGCTATTCTCTTTTAAAGGAAATTTAAAGTAAGTTAAAGTTGTTACCAGTTTAATTGAGAAAAAAAAGGATTTGACCAATGTTAGCAAGGAACAATCTCTGGGTCTAAGTGTTCGTATCCTGGCCCGGAAGTAATCGCACCATTTTACTATAAATACCATTTGGATATAAAAGCGTAGACAAAATTTGTACAGGGTCAAAACTCAGTAATAACCAGAGTTGCAGCTTGACTTCCTTTGTGTTTGTCCACAGATAGTGACTGGGCTGCCCAAGGCTGTGTGAACAGCCACTATCTAAACTGAACGGTATCTGCAGAACAGTAATTGTCAATGAACCAGTTACAGTTGGCAGCAAGGAGCCAGTTTACTGTTTAAAATGAGTGTCGGTTTAGTTTTTTGGTTACAAAAAGGAGAAATCATTGATGAAATGATCAGAAATGTGGCGACTCAGCGGATTTCAATGGTTTATCAAATTCCTTCTACATGCAATATTTGAACTCAAGGGATGATCCAAACGTCTGTAACCCGCTAACCGTCTAAATGGCCGAAGTAAAGCTCCACACAGATTAAGCAGAGTCAGCATTATCAACTGAAGGCCACATAGAGGTTATTGAACGAGAACTTGTTAAGATTGTAGCAGATGAGCAGTTTCCTGGTGACGTCACAGACAGTCGCCTCAGGTGTCGATCTAGTTTCTCTACAAAAGCATCTCTGAAGGCCGGGCAGGGAACAAGGCTGACAAAGGTTTAAAAGTTCATGGAAAAAGACCAAGAATAACGTACTACAAACTTCAGATCTACAAGTGGTTGTTGTTCAAGTCTCTTGAGCTCAGGTCAGAGTTTGACCTCTGTCGTGGCAGCGTCTCTGTGCTGTAGCTCTGAAGTCTCTGGCAGCAGATCCCTCCATGACCAGGAGACTCGGCCTTTCCTGCCCCTTCACTCAGAGGACAAGCAGTATGAGGTCAGGTGGTTGTTCAAGCCGACTAATGCCACTTGAGCCACTAGCGGTGGTGGCAGGAAGATCCAGAGGTCAGTGTGTATGAGTGTGTGTGTGTGTTTGTGTGTGTGTGGAGGGCGGGTGGGAGTCAGTTCACACCCTCGTGTGGCGACAGCTGTGGGAGGAGCCCGAGCCGGTGGCACCCGGCCCGGACGGGGACGCTGCGTCCTCGTCGCTGGACCCGTTCTGGTCCTCCTTGTGGAGGCCGAGGCTGATGTGGGTCTGCAGGGCGGCCGGGGTCAACCACTCCTTGGGCAGGCAGCTCTGCAGGAAGGGGATGCAGGAGCTGAAGTACGCCAGTCTGTTCACCCAGCGGGGGGTTTCCCTTCCACACAGCAGCTGGAAGACAGGCAAAATATCTGAGGTTAAACATATTGTTTTAGCCTCGATAAGAGTCCTTGGTAAGACCTGGAAAGTGGACATGTCCTTAGTCCTTAGACCACGACACTGGCTTTAAATGCGACTGAAGGTTAATGAGGCCTTAAATTACGATGGAATATTTAGACCATATTGAAAAAAAAAATAAGATTCTGAGATTCAGGAATAATAGTACAAGAATAAAGTTGTAATTTAACGAGAAACAAAGCCATCTTCTGAGGAGGAAAAAATATGGAAAAACCAATAATTTATTCATCAGAATAAATGCAAAATTAAATGAGAAAAAAATTCTAAATCTAATGAGAAAGGAATTCATAATATTGAGAGAAAAGACAAAAAATTTAAGAAAAAAAATCAGCAAGAAAAAACCCATTTTCGATACAAAATCTGGAACCAAGCTCATCGTTTCATGAGATACCACGAAACCATTTGAATTCACGCAGATGTAGTTAACGACAACCTCAAAGTTCTGATAATTATGATCATTTCATTATTTGTGAAACTTATACTTAAGTATAACTTAACAAGATGCTCCACATTCCTTGATGTATCACAGGTGACAGGCTGATCTTTGTCCTTTTTATTCGCCACATTTAGCCAAAATCACCCAGATTAAATAAACAGGTTTACGTTTACAGACTTTTAAAAGCTCCCGTCAGAAACCCAACAGAATCCTGAGGACGACTTCCAGGTGTAAAGCTCATCGTGTGTATTACAGTATATTCAGTATATACAGTACTGACCTCAGAGAGCGAGGAGGAGAAGTGGTTGCAGTTCTTGTGCATTAGATGGTAGGCGTTCCCTTTGAACTCTTTCCCGAGCTCCTCCATGATTTTATCCATGTCCTCCTCTCTGAAGTCTGTGGTGCCTAAAACAATGGCCTCCCTGTTTTTAAAACAGGAGCAAAAAAGGAACACGTTAGCACTCTTATCTCCAGCGTTCACACGGACAACTTCACGCTGTGCTGTTCGCTAAACACACTTGAACTTGAACGTCTCTCCGAGCTCCGCAGCGTTGCCGGGGCTGATTTCGAAGATTCCGCTGAAAGGGTACGGATGACCCCCGTATGCAAACTCTGTGAGAACAACAAGGAGCAAAACGGAGGTTAACACATGAGGAAAAAGCTGTAATTACTCTGAATAAAAGGGATTAATCACAGTCACACTGTATTTAAATCATCAGGCTAATTACAGGCTGCTCGGTGTTTACAGCCGTGATGAACACCAGGGCCACAGCTTCTTCAATAGAGTGACTTCAGTTATAATTGAATCTGAATTTAAACATTTGGACAACAACAAATATAATAATTATAATAAACTTTATTCGTATGGTACTTGTCTTAACAATGCTACACAGTGATTTACAAGGAGGAAATACTATTGTGATATAGTAAATATAGCTCACAAATAAACATATTTTCTATCGTACATATATATTTCAAGGCAGCATTTGATTTTGTGGAATTCAAGTGAATCAAAACTGTAAATTTGCTTAGTTTTATTCCTCAATTGTCTGTGAGTTATGTAATTTCTGTAAACTTGTGGATACATTAAACCTTTTCAGATTCCCATAAGAAAGAACAACATTAAGATGCCTGCTCATTATTTTAAAACAACCATTATGTTAACATCCCAAGTTCATATATCACAATTAGAGCCGCACCTAATAACATTTGGACAAGATGAAAACTTTTACGCTACAAATTTAAAAACGACATCTATGGAATCACTGCCAATCATACACATATATAAATATATATCGGAATTGTGATTTTTTTTGACTCCCTTATATCTGCATCTGCCCCAAAAATGCAAATCAGGCTCTAATCCCAATTTTTCATCTACACATTACACAGATTCTGTCCTAAAGATGGACGACGTGCAGCAGGATTCAAACAAATGCGACTTTATTATTAATTTATGAATCGTCCTGAGATGTTTCAGAGTTCACATTCATGGCATCATTATGCAAATATGCTGCAGCCTCAGGATATTCTGCTGAAGGTGCATTAGAGGGAGAGATTTCCTGCTCCAGTTAAGGGAGTTTCTTTTTACTATCATCATATTTCTTGGAGTGCCGAGACAACATTTCTGGCTTCAAGGGCGTGATTGAATTCCCAGGGATGTAGTTTCACGTTGGTTTCTGCCACTTTTTTTTATAAAATAAATAACACACAGACGGTGAGTCAGCGGTGACTCAACCTTGAGAAAGGAGGTGTTGTTATTAGGAACCTGACTCCATGTTACATTTTTAGAGCCAGACTCCATCTGTGTGTGTGAAAACAGCCTCGAAAAAAACACCTAATGCTCAAGTTCCGAGTCTGACCCGACGTTTTCCTGCCCAGACTAAGTGAGATGGGATTTCACAGACGTAAAGAGAATAACCCAATCCGTCTCACCTCTGCCATAAATCTCGATGCCTGAGTGGAAGACTCCAATACCCAGATTGGAAGTGTACTCGTTTATCCAGTACTGCAGAGACAGAGGGGGAGAGAAGGGGGGGGGGGGCATTAAAGATCAATATCAAGGGTTCTCTTGTCAAAGAATAAAGTCCAGAAACCACAGAAAATACAGTTTATCACTTCATTGATGAGACTTCACAGGAGAAAAGCTACAGTGGTTTAACCAATTACTCACGATAATAAATCAAACACGTTCTTGTGACTCTTTAGAAACCTGATGATTGTGCAGCACTTTAAATACTCATTTTTTCTGTTAAGGGAAATAGTTTAATAAGATACAAATCAGTAGAGCTCTGGTTTCTACAGCCAGCAGCCAGGAGCAGGAGGAGGTGGGAACAGCAAGTCAGCGTTTCTAAGAGATTGTCAAACAATCACAAAAAATGCTATCTTCCTAATATTATACCTTTAAAGATCAATTCCATTTTTATCCCCTTCAAATTAAACTAAACAAAGCAATTGTTTTAATAAAACCTGTGACTTCTTTTAGGTTTTTCTTTCAAACACTCGCTTTTATTTTCACATCTGTACAAGTACATGTTTACTTCTGTTTTTTAACAGGATGTGTTGAGTCTGCATGTTCTCCACGTGTCCTTGTGGGTTTTCTCCAGCTTCCTCCCACAGTCCAGATACAGGCAGATCTGGGTGATGTTCACTGGAGACTCTCTGAGACCGGATGTCTGAATATGAGTGCGACTGCGACCCTCACATGGAGAAGCCATATAGATGATGGATGGATTTTGTGAGGCGGCTGTAGCTCAGTTGATTCAATTAAACATCTCCTTTCTGCTCATGCGTTTAATGTCTTTTAGAAAAAGATACTGCTCCCAGTGTGGAGATAAAACTGTCAAATACTTGCAATATGACAGTATTTGATACTTAAATGCTGTTTCATATTGTTTTAAAAGAACAAATATTCTTTATTAGGTTGACTTTATCACAGCGGGAGCATCCCAGCATGCACCAGGCACCACACAAAGAGGCACAGGATGGATCTGTCACATCACAGGCAGATTCACACTCAGTCACAGACTCTGGTTTTTGCAAAGCTTCTGTCTGTGGGAGAGAAAACACACAAGACAGTCCCGGCCATCAGACCTGGTTTGTTCTCGCTGCGAGCCGAGCTTCCGCCTCCGCTGCAGACAATCAGGAGATTATTCATGCCAGCTCCCTCCACCCCCCCACAGCCCCGGACACACCCTTACTCTCGGACGCTGCCCCAGCTGTCCCCTATTAATAATAGAACACGTTCAGAGCTCGGAGTGATACAATAAGAGCATTTCCTCCACTTTCCTTTAGTCAACAGAGTCTTCTCATGTTTCTGCACTGACCTCTACCCGACTGGACTCTTCTGCTCTTTCACATAGAAATAGAATGAATAGAAATGTTTCGTGCAACCTCTCAGCTTCCTGGAGGGAAACTGAGGTCGGAATCTTCCACCTGAGTGAAGTGACCTGACTTGTCCACAGTGTTGGGGAGTAACGGAATACATGTAACGGCGTTACGTATTTAGAATACAAATTATGAGTAACTGTATTCCGTTACAGTTACAAATTAAATAGATGGTATTCAGAATACAGTTACATTGTTGAAATCAGTGGATTACATGATTGTACTTCTCGAGTTTATTCACTCTCTCGTAAATCCACCGGAGGCAAAGCCCCCAGGAAGCAGCTGGAGACCAGGGCTGCCGTAAGAGCGCCCGGGCCCCCGGCGGCGTGAAGGAGCCTCACCGCTACCCGCTCGGGACCGTTACAGACCCGGGACCGTGGCTCTGAGAGAGTTCCGTCGCTACCAGAAATCTACGGAGTTGCTGATTCGCAAGCTGCCCTTCCAGCGCCTGGTGAGAGAAGACCGACCTGCGCTTCCAGAGCTCCGCTGTCATGGCTCTGCAGGAGGCCAGCGAGGCACGCCGGGTTCACACCGGACGCTGAAGCGCCGGGCAGCTCTAATAATATCACCCGTTGACCCAGTTGTATAAAAGCATATATGTTCACTTGTTGCTCCAACATTAACTGCAACAGCGTCCCAATTTAATGTCATCCATCTTCAAGAACTTCTCCGCTGTTTGCTCCGTTCAATGTCGGGTGTCGAGGGTAAATTACGTATTCTCCACTCAAGCCAATGGGGAGGCCCCCCCCCTCTCTTTTTATCTTTATGACTGCTTGTGTGTATGGAGGGGCAGAGGGGGGCATGTAATAATGTGATTGGTAATATTGGTAAAATTAAAACTCCAGGACAACAGAAGGGGAATTTAAACTATGGGATGCATACTTTATCATTTATATCATATAAAATATGTCATCAATATCGTTTAAAATCATTTTTCAGTGTGTTTCCTGGAGCGATACGGTCGCGTCAAGCGCAAACAAAAATAGACTCGACGCCGAAACGATCGCTGCACGACGCGAGGCAGCCTTGCTGTGGCGCTGCACTTCAGCCTCCGTTGGGACCGGCACAGAGGTGGGAGTGGATGGGAGCCGGACATCCAGCTCGCCCGACGCATCGGCGGAGAGAGAGTTTAAACTGCTGCTGCTCCACTGACTATAACAACGCCGCAATCATACACTTAAAAAAATGCAATACAAACCGGAAGTATTCCAAGTATTCAGAATACGTTACTCAGATTAGTTAATGTAATGGAATACGTTACAGATTACATTTTTGGGCATGTATTCTGTATTCTGTAACGGAATACGTTTTGAAAGTATCCTTCCCAACACTGCTTGTCCATAGTAATTCAGCCTCGGCCTCAATACTGAGGGTTCAGATTTGTAGATTGAAATCGTTCTTCATTGATTCACCTTCAGTCTCTCCTGCCTCTGCACCACTACACTCATCTGCCGTCTCACTTTCGCCCTCTTCAACCTGATAAGTCCCGGCTCTGAAGAGTCACACTGGAATTAGCAGATGTCACCTCGGGTCTGGGTCAGGTCCTCATCTGTGAATCAACCAGAGTCCTAAACTGTACCTGGCTTTGAGTTTTAGTGTCTGATTCCTTTTTCTGGTTCATCATTTGTCAATATGCACGTCATCCTTTTGTTTTGTAGTTTCATAGATTTAATATCTCTCGAAAAAAGTGTTTGGAGAATTCAGCTACATTTCACTTCAGTGAATTGGTGCCGCATTGTCAACCCAATATATTCCATAGTCATTTTCAATATTTCATGGGTACACATAATTAATAAATGATTCAGAACAAAGGGATGCCATTTGAATCCTGGGTGGGGATGGTTGACGTCTGACAATGAAATCAAATGAGTTCTGGCCAATATCTTGAGGTCACTAACGGGTGTTACATTAAATAATCACGGCAACAGTTTTGACCAGATGTTTGGTACGACAAAGAATTTGAAAACTTTTTAGATATGATATATTAAGACAGATTTAAATGGTTTCAGCTTTTTTTTATACAGAGACATTTAATGTGATTACTGCTGTTCTATCAATACTTTAATGTATATTTGAGGTGGAAAGAAGTGATCATGTAAACAAATACATTAGAAAACCCTCACAATGTCTGTTCAGTGCTACACACAGCTGTAAAAACATCTGTAAATGGAGCGATTCTCTGGGTTTGTGCAGCAACATGTTGCGTAACGTTCACACAGGACGCTGTTCAGCAGCAGTGTGTGAAGACCAGGCAGACCCTTGTCCTTGGCTGATGTGTGTGGGTTCATGCGAGTGTGTGTGTGTGTAAAAATGTGTTATGAGTGTGTGCAATCATGCGAGCTGGGGGGTGGCACAGTGACAGAGGGCTGAGGGAGGCTCTTGTTTCACAGGCCCGAGGTTGGAACATGAAACTGTACTTTCTTTCTTCTGTGTTGTGTCTCTTTATGTGTGAATATCACACAGCAGGATTTCTGACACAGTGACGCTGCGGCTGCACGATCGCACGAGCAGATAGAGAAGAGTTCGACTGGAGACGCACAAAACGTGTCTGCAGCAAACCAGCGGAGGCCACGTCCACGCTGTGTAGCCACTGAACCACCAAGAGTCTTTCCTCACTGGGTGTTGCAGTAAATCTTTGAGCATGTGTGTGAGTGCTCAAGAGATTCAATTGAAAATGTCAGTTTTTAGACGTCTTTGTTTCTAGGGCGCGGAAAATACTGCCTTTTAGTTGGTTGATTTTCTCAATTCAACTTAATTCTTTTACTTTTTTCACCCCAAATGTATCACAGCTATTAGCTAGGTGGGAATATCTGGTAGGCTTGATGCATTGCCAGTGATTATTTCTGAGGTAAATCAATGGTTTAATCATAAATAATAGATTATCCAGAAGAGTATTTGACCTCAACCCTGCAGGGTTCAACCCAAAGTTACACCCCTGCCACATGTGGTAATATTTAAAAAGGATCTACAGGATTATTTGAGGCTGCTAACCTCATGATATAGATTTAGTGTTGACCCTGAGTGAAATACAAATCTATTATAAACTCTTGTGAAAATAGCAGGTGATACTTTGAATAAGTGTAAATCTGGTGAAAATCTGTATTTTTTATGCCCGTCAATAAACCCCAACACGTTTGGTCTGATAGATCTTATTCCTCTGAGAAACAATAGTTTAGTTAGAGTCAATACCATAGACTATGTCTCTGAACGTGTATTAAACTGCACTTAACATAGTCCCCAATAATGTACTTTGCAGTTGTTTGCTAAAAACGACAGTGTCCAAGTAGTCCAGGCAAAGTAACCCATTTTGGAGCCAAAAATAGAAGTAATTGTAAAAGAATTTTTTTCAGCATAGATTATTTCTATGAGGTGTCCAGAACAACATACTAAAAGTCCTAAGAAATCCTAGTTGAGGAAATATGTTTAATTCTCATCAATGTGTGCCAATAAGGCCCGGCAACAATATACCCCAAAAAGACTATTTTTTTCCTTTACTCCAATCAAAATGAAACTTTACACAATGAAAGTAGCCATGAAACGTAACATTTTTTTGTATTACAAGTTTCTTTGAAAATGAATTTATGTATGTATTTGTAATACATATGAATGGTGTTTGCCTATGCAAATTAGGACATATTCAATAAGTGTGGAGCTCATGTGCTTGTCAAATTCATTTCAAAAGAAACTTGTAATACAAAAAATGTTACGTTTCATGGCTACTTTCATTGTGTAAAGTTTTATTTTGATTGGAGTAAAGGAAAAAAATAGTCTTTTTGGGGTGTATTGTTGACTAAGGTGACCGAGCTGTTTTTTGAAAGTTACACCCCTGCCACATTTGGTAATATTTAAAAAGGATCTACATGATTATTTGAACAGATTTAGATTAAAAACTTGTTTGAGTGCAGATCTTTGCAACCAAGCAGTGAACAAGTGAAACAGGTGTGAAGTGGCTCTGCCTGCTATTTATAGTGGAGCCTTCACTTTCCAAGGAAGGTGTTTGATTACAAACATCCAGCAACATGTGCACAGAGTGAATGGAGTCAGGTGCAGGAGGGTGGGACACTCACCATGTCGTACACGTTGAGGAGGACAGGTTCATTGGCCATGGTTTAACCCGGAGCTGGACCGGGGGGTCAGGACCTCCACACCCCGGGGGAAGTCACAGGGCCACGGGGTGCACAGAGGCGGATGGCAGGTGTCTGCTGGAGGGACGGATGGAGCTCATTCTGCGGGTAGAAGCCAGGAAAGTGTCCGGGAGAGGTGAGGCTTCAGCGGGGAGATGTCACAGCAGCACCGGGGATGCGAGAGGCCCATGCCCGGGCGAGGAGGACTCAACAGCTGCCAGGAGGAGGAGGAGGGAGGACCGCAGGAGCTGGAGCTGGAGGAGGGAGGAGGTCCACGATAAAACACAGCCGGTTAAATCATCACATCGGTGGGGACACCGGGATCCACAGCGGGGGTAAAGGGCCTGCGAGCCGGGACAGCTACAGCCGGAGCGAGGCCATCTTCACCCGGAGGATGTCGGAGCAGTCCTGCCGGGCCATGGTGCCTGATGACGGCCGAGGCTGGAGGACGGAGGAGGGGTCACCACCACGACCACCACCACCAGCTGCTCCTTCTTCCCAGTCCGACCAGTAAGGCTGCTGCTGCCGCTACAGATGCTGGTCCACATCCGGCTTCATCATCCTCTTCCTCATCCCCCAAAACACAACCTGCTCGATGGAGGAGATCTCACCAAAGATCCGTGGGTGAGGGGTGGTGGAGATCCAGCGGCTCTGAGTCCGTCTGTCCCCGGCTCTGAGTCCGTCTGTCCCCGGCTCCGTGTGTCTCTGCCTGTGGACGGACTGGAGCCTGTGTGATTACATCATATCTGCCTCCGAGGCAACATCCTCCACCAGCTGATGGAGGCTGAGCTGCTGCACCGAGCACGTTTCATTACAACACACTGTGACTCTGTGGGTCAGGGAGGAAATAAGATGACGAGTTCCCTCACTGCAATCAATTAAAGTCCCTTCAGTAACAACTCTACATTGTTAGTTTAACATCTTCCACATTTTGTATCTTTAATTCTTGATTTCAAAGGGATAGTTCACCCAAAAATTGAAAATTCACTCATCTACTCACCACCATGTGGATGCAGTCCTCAAAACACTTTTTGGAGTTTGCAGCGTTGCAGCCAAATCTAATACAATTAAATTAAATGGCGACAACTTCTTCAAACGTTAACACACAACAGTTTAAAAAAAATAAAACACATTCATACTGCTCCTGTGGTGTCATCCAAGTGTCCCTAAGCTCTGACGTTCAAATTTTACTTGAAACAGTCAAATTTTGTGGAGTCAAATCGGCATAATGATGAGATGAGTACATTTTAATTTTGGGGTGAACTATCCCTTTACACTTGCTTCCACCTTTTTACCCTCTTTGTTGTTTTAAGATCTTTTTTTCTTGCTTTAATTTGCTCAGTTTTTAGCTTCTGTTGTTCCATTTAAAGTAAAACACAGAGCATGTTATACTATGAAAAAGTATTATGTAAATAAAGATGAATATTATTGTCAATTATGATATTTGACCTTTTCTACAGCAGCAAATTAACACTTGAAACAGTGTGATAAGAACAAAAATAACAATATTTGAGGAACATTTATTGGAGGTCTTCTCAGATGTTTATGTTTTTCCCAGGTCATATCCACTAACATGGAGGAGGCAGGGGTTTGTATTCTATACTGCAGTCAGCCACCAGGGGGCAATCAATAAAATTTGGCTTTACTGTTGTAGAGCTGTCATGTTATCAATCTTTATTTACAGATTTATGGGAAATAAACATATTTTCTGCCATTATAAATAAATAAATAACAAACGCAGAAACCAGGTGAATTCATCATGAATTTTAATAGGTGCTTGGATGTCAAACACACTGTATTTGCAATAATGTAGTAGTGCTTCTGATCTTTTCTTCTGGCATACTGCACATATTCACAGCCCTAATCAGCAGAGCGACATGAAATGTATTTACAAACAAATAGTCGGAGACAGTTACATTACAGACGCGATGCAGACTGAACAATGAGGACAACAACACCCAGGACTCACAATTCATACACTTCATCTGCTCTATGGCTGTTTTTTCTAGAGGAGTCCCTTGATGGTGGATAGTGCAAATAAAACATTTAAAGTTGTTGACAGCGATTCATTATAAGAAAACTCTCCTTTAAGTGAAACTGGCACAAGCTGCTCCTCAGTATTAAGCTGCTTGTCCTTCACACCAACACAACTCATTCCCTTTAATACAACCACCTCCGATTTACACTTTCAACCCACAAGACAGATCACGAAGTGGAAGGTGCGATGTGTTTAGACGCAGAATGAGGAGAATGTTTTTAACGATTTGCTTCAACACGAACATGGCGGATTCGGTGAGAGTCTCGGGCTGTGACTGAACTTCTGCAGGTGGGCTGCTCACCTCATGATATATATTTAGTGTTGACCCTGAGTGAAATAAAAATCTATTATAAACTCTTGTGAAAATAGCAGGTGATACTTTGAACAAGTGTAAATCTGGTGAAAATCTATATTTTTTATGCCCGTCAATAAACCCCAACACGTTTTGTCTGATAGATCTTATTCCTCGGAAAAAACGATTAAACATGGGCACAATAGTTTAGTTAGAGTCAATAGTTAGTTACAGAGCTGTGTTTTTTTTAAGTGAAACTATACATTTGTGACCTGTTTTTAAATATTTACATGTTGAAGAGATGAGCTTGTGGTTGAGGAAGTTGGAAACTATTAAATATTGATGAACTGATCGTTGGATTTGGAGATTTTTATGGGGTTTGTTGTCAAGAGGGAAATATATATATATTGTTTTATACTTTAATTTATTGGACTTAGTGGGTTGATTTTCATTTTGATCAACGATAAAGGAGGAAAAGAACCGACCACTTGAAACGGAAGACAAAAGGCACAAATAAAAGGTCTGTTATCAGACCCAATTCATTACTTTAACGTCAAACTCTTTCATTCCCTGGCTCCGTTTAAGCAGCGCGGCAGGATTCTCCCATGATTCTGTGCAACAGAGCAAAATGAAAATCAAACTCATTCATGTGAACTTTGAACTGATGGAGGTACAGATCCATGAGGGACTGAACATGGCAACGTCTTTCGATTTGTGATTGGACCCCAAAGCTTTCCCATCGGACTTGACCCCAAGTTTCAAAAGTCGCCGCGTGTTTCTGCCTGAGCTCAGCCCGGCAGCGGGAATGTCATGAGTGCATCCTTCTCTGTCAACTTACATCACAAAGATATCTATGAGAAGTTACCTCTGTGGTAAGAGAGCATTGGTCCTGCTTCGGGAAGGAGTCCAGAAGCTACCAGTAATCACATAATAAACATGAACATGGAGAAACTCGTCCGTGACACCAACACCTGCTAATAAAAAAATAAGGTCTACCGTTTCGAGTCTGTTCCCTCTTTAAGTTCTTTGGCCTTTAGCAAAGTTTCTGATCTTAAAAAAATATAACATACAGACATCAGCATGTTTAGTTAAAAGGGTTTCCGAATGTGCCGCGTGTACATGAGTGAGAAGAGGATGGCGGCTCCGGCTACAGCGAGAAGGATTCCCAGAGAAAGAGCCGGGGATGATTGATCGGGTTGTGGGTCCGTGGAGCCGTTATCGTGTTGAAGCAACTGAAACACACAGATATGAAAACAGGAATAAACATTTACATGCACTGGACTGTCAGTTACGTCTGTAACTATGACAATTATCAATTATTTTTTTAAATATTGAGTTCTGGGAACTTTGGATTGTAGGACTGGGATAAGCACATTAAAGTTTGAGAAATTCTTAAGGACATGACAGGGCGTGTTTGGCAACCAAAAAGACTTATATTCCAATTGCATTCACAATTTTATATATATATATATTGTTCCACTGTATTTTATTTTAAAGTCACATGTTTCAGAGTACTGTGATTTATACTATGAATAATGCCCTCCTACCTTCTTCAGAACACAGAGATTCACATCTTCCCCGGCCATCCTGAACAGATCCACTGCAGATTTATGCATCAGATCCTGCAGCTGGACTCCATTGATCTGAGATATAAAACACACATGAAACAAAAACTTAAATGAAATGATTCAGGTTGTAATTTCTACCAGGGACTCTCGAACAGTTTCAATCTGATATACTAGTTAAAATCTGATTATTTGACTCACTGACATCTACCGGAACACTGTCCTCTGACTATCAAGCTGAACACATTCATTGATATCCTCTTCTTAGCCCCAAGTATAACCTCATGCTGAAAACTGACATGTGGGTCTATGTGCCCGGGGTTCTATCCTCCTCCTCCTACATGCTGCCTGCAGGAGGCTCCAGGGCAGGACTCATCCTGAGAGGACGGCAACGTGCACGACTCACTGAACTTTGTTTGCAATTAAACTGCCTGTGAGACCCGGCTTGACTGGATTTAACAGCGCTGTTGGGCCTTGTGGGCGCTTCACTGAGTGAGTAGTTGATACTGTTTCATTGCCTTGCACCATTTTAATCAGTCGGTAGATAAAGTTGTCACAAGCGCTACTTAATGTTCACTAAGGGGTCACGTGGGGTCAATCTGTGCAAAGGTTGTTTGGATGACACACACACACATTCTTGTACTATCTTAGTGAAGACGCTCATTAAGATAATGCACTAGCCAGGACTAACCCTAATCCTAACCTAAACCTAACTCTAAACCTTAAAAACAAGTCTTAACCCTAAACAAGCATTTAGAAAAAGTCCTAAGTTTCCTAAAGTGTCCTCACTCTGTAAGTTCTATGCTAAAAATGGTTCTCACAAATATACAAGTACAGAAATACCTTAAACATTCTAATAATGTCTACATTTATATTAGACGCAGTCTTTTCTCCTGAGTGTTGTAAATATTGTTATTTTGTCGATATTCTCTGTTACACACTACATTTCTTGAACTTCTGTCCATCCTGGGAAACACTCCCTCACTTTTTCTAATCAAGGGTGAGGGACAGAGGATGTCCCACATTGTACAGATTGTAAAGCCATATGAGACAAATTGCGATTTCAAAATATAAATAAATAAATATTTGATTGTTACTCCTGCATAGACAACATGTATTACCGCCAGAATCTTGTCCCCCTCTTGGAGTCTCCCATCCAACGCCGCGGCTCCATCTTCTTTTATTTTGGCCACATATATTCCATTGTCATTCACAACATACTGCTGGTCCACACCTCCAACTATGTTGAAGCCCAGACCTTAAAAAAAGAAAACATACAATGACTCAGAATCAGCTTTAAGGGTCAAGTATGTGGCACCTACAGTAAATCTGTCAAAGTACTCAGAGTAAACAAAAAAGCGCGAGTATAATAGTGCCAAAAATAAACGGTAGAGAGTGATGAAAGGGAAATAAATACACAATGAAAGTGTGTGGAAATCCGCTGCTCAGTATGTTTACATTGTGAATGTAGTGCGATAAAAAAGTAGTGCAAATAAATAACAAACATAAGTGTTTACTGGGTGAAGAATCAGGGTTATTTACTGTTTATGTAGTTGAGAGTGAGAGTGACTAGTGGTTTCTTCATGATCAGATGGTGAATGTGTGTGTACTTGTACATACACACACCACTGATGACACAGGGTTTTTACGAGTTAAATCCAATATACTCGTTGTGACATTTATCTGAATTGATCACGTACAGGCCACTTCACTGCTGGTTACATAACAAACCCAGACATGATCCAGACTGGGAGCTGAACAAACCCAGTTGCCTGACAGGCCGTTACTTTCCCACAGCTCAACCCACAGCCTCCCAGTGCACACAGCCCAGTTCCCATGAATCAAACTGGGTTGTTACAGATCAACCAGTGTTTAAATCCCAGTTTCAGTGTCTGGAGAAATAGCACACACACACTGGGACGAGGTTTGACGCATTTCTGAAAGCGAGAATTAGCCTTTAGCTCCAGGAATGCGAGTCCACACACACACACACTTTCGCTGTGCTACGTTGGTTTCCCTTTAGCTGCTACGTGGCTAGCTGCATGCTAGCTGTCTGTCCCTGTGTGTGTCCTCCTACCTGCCGGTCCCCGCTTCAGCTTGATGTCCACCACGCTGGGTGAGGGCCGCAGAGAGCCGTTCATGATGTCCCCGACTCCCGCACGGTTAAAAACAGAGAGTTCAGAGAGAAGACATGAAGAAGAAGGAGGAGGAGGAGAAGAGTTTGAGTGAAGGTGAAGAAGAAGAAGCCGAACTCATTCAGGACTTTCTCTGCGCTTCCTCTCGGCAGGGTTGTGCTCCTGCTGCCCCCTCACGGAGCGAGGCGGAACTGCAGGCTGAACTCTGAACTGTTCAACGCAGGAGAGTGTTGTGAGAGAGTGAGGGAGATAGAGAGAGAGTTAGAGAGAGAAAGATAGAGAGAGAGAGAGAGGGAGTGAGAGAGATAGATAAAGACAGATAGAGAGATGGAGACGGAGAGAGAGAGAGACAGCGAGAGAGAGAGAGAGACAGATAGAGAGACAGATAAAGAGACAAAGATAGAGAGATAGAGAGATGGAGACGGAGAGAGAGAAAGAGAGACAGAGATGAGAGAGAGAGAGAGATGGAGACTGCGATAGAGAGATGGAGGAGAGAGAGAAAGGGAGAGAGAGCTAGAGAGGGGGAGAGAGAGAGAGATGGGGGAGAGAGAGACAGTTTTAGAGAGAGCGAGAGAGATGGATGGATCGATAGAGTGAGCGAGAGAGGGAGAGAAAGAGAGATTTATAGACAGAGACAGACAGATGGCTAGATTTGCCTCAGTTTCTCAAATGTGGAAGAGATGAAATATGACTTATGATAGATTATGATTCATATAACTTTATTTTGGACAGGAGCAGCGTATATAAACTACAATGACGTGTTTTTGATTATTCATACGACATCTCAGGGACTGACATCTGTAGTTTCTCTGTAAAATCTGTTTGAAACTGACTGAATCAGCATTAAAATGTTTATTTAACAGATTAAACAATGAATAAAGATGTTCCATTTGATTTCCCAATTTTGCCATTGACTTTTGAGTCAAGCACTTTGTAACCTTGTTTAAATAAGTGCTATACAAATAAAGTTATGATTATAACTGTTGACGTTTTACATTTATATTATATTATAATATATAATGTTATACTTGGTTGTCTATAACAATAGGTAATTGCACCATCCAATCAATATTGTGGTTCTTCCTGGGGGAGGGACCCCCGCAGGATTAGCTAAAGAATGAAGATGAAGAATTGTGTACAGGGGAAACTTTTGTTTATTACATGTGCAGGTAGCAAACGAAAAGTTTACAAAATCATGAATCAGTCAGTATCTGTTTGTTGCCCCTTTTATTCACAAGCAAACAATCAGAAAACACTGCACAGCTGTTTTCTTTGGCAACAAATACGAGAGCCTCATCCCTTTTCTTTTTCTTTTCCACATGTTACTTACAATTGAGCCTGTTCTGATTTGACTTCAACATGAAATCGTAAAAGCATCATGCGACCCTCTGGTCCCAGAGCACAGGAGGATTAATACTAAAAAGAGCAGGAGATTAAAGTCTGTATTTAAATTAATTTCAAAGCAACTTCATCATTAGCATACTGCATGTCGGCCAGCACTGACAAACGACTGGGAGAAGGGAACCAGCATCACACTCTCATGCACTACACAGGCTTTCCAAGATTGTGATATAAAGGACAGAATAAGAAGCAAACACATACTGTAAACATGATACAGCATAATCCTGGAAAATATTTGAAATGTTTAGGACATTTCCACTGGGGCCGACAATCTTCTCATCAGGAATAAATTAATATTTCCTTATAGTATCAGTTCTAAATGCACTTCAACTCATTGACTAAGATGCTGTTATGTCATAAAATATATTTTGGCTGTACAATGAGACATCATCCAGTAGAAAAGAAAAGGATTAATAGTGTGCAGACCTGTGTTCCTCTGTTGTGAAACACAGGGTGAAGAACCAGGAGGGCAGAGATTGCACTGCGCTGACGATTGTGCCTTTTAAATCCCAACAAATGCATGAAATCATTTGTTGGGCTGTTAGATGCAGAAATTCAGTGGTAAAGTTTGACGCATGTCTCTTGTACAGCTCGTGGTCGTCTCTGAGACTCAGATCATGCTCGGGGCTGCACTGTAGAGGATGACGTCTCCGACCACGCGCACCAGAGTCACCTCCTCCAGGCCGCCCACTCTGTGCTCGTACTCCAGCAGGTGAGTTCCGTCAACCGCCACTTTGAAGCTGTCCTCCTCCACCAGGATCTTCAGCTGCAGGGAGAGACATACAGAAACCAGTCAGGACAAGTCGGGGCCGTGGGAGAAGTTCGATGGTTGTCTCCAGTGGTGGAGGAAGTACTGAAGTTTAGTACACAGGAAAATATATACTTAAGTAAAAGTAAAAGTACTACATCAACAATCCTACTTAAGTAAAAGTAAAAAGTACTTGCTTTTAAATTTACTTTAAGTATTAAAAGTAAAAGTACTCACGCAATGGGTTGTCTCTCTGTGCCATTTTGATAAAGAATGCAGATATAGCTACTGGTAACACTCATGCCTCTACAGATGTCACTACTAGTAATAATTATAAGCAACTAAAGTCTGTTGAATGTTTCAGCAAAACAGGCAAGGTTGTAGTGCTGCTGCAAAACGCGCTGTTGCAGGTATGGCCTGCCCCTTTAAGGAACGGGCCCCAGAGAGTGACGTAGTGCACCTGGGTATTGTGGGAAAGGCGCAAGAAGTGTGTGAATACGAGAAGTGAACGACCATCTAGAGGTGATGAGAGTGTTGCTCCGGTGGACAGTCAATAAATAAAGTGGCGGCGTTAAAACTAAAGAAACGTCTCCTCCTCCTTCTTCACGGAGTGGTCCGGACGGCTGGTTACCGGCCACTGTGTGTGACTGTGTGTGACTGTGTGTGTATGTGTGTGTGTGTGTGACTGTGTGTGTGTGTGTGTGTGTGTAACCCAGATGCGAGCTGACGACTGGAGTGGGCACCCTCCGTCGGCCCAGCACTAAACAGAGTAGCTGATGGTTAGATAGTGATCAACTACGAACTTTAACAGGAAGAGTGGAAATGTTTGTTGGCGTGTGTGTGTGTGTGCGTGTGTGTGTGGAGCGCTGGCGGAGCCGCTCCGTCACAGCAACATTTTGGCGAAACTGTGTTCATAAAATGTAACGAGTAACGACACATATTGTAGAAATGTAGCGGAGTAAAAGTATAGATAGTAGCTGCAAAATGTAACGGAGTAAAAGTAAAAAGTATTCACTATTATTTTTAGTAAGTGGTGTAATACTTCGTTACATTCCACCACTACTTGTCTCACTTGAACTAGTGGCTACACCAGTTTCATATTTCTGATTTAATCTGGTGCTTTTGCTGCACGTCATTCCCCTTCCCATCTAATATATCAACTAGGTAAAAAGTCAAAAATGCTAAAAACAGGAGAGCTGTTGAGTCAGGTTTGGTCTGTACACACATTTCTGTGGATGACGATATGTCAATATGTGATAACATCTGTTTCCACAAGAGAAGTCTTAATCTCGGCTGCAGGCTGGAGCACTTTACCTCAAAGCGGTGTCCCTGAACGAATGGGAAGCCTCCATCCCGCTCCTCCGGCCCCCAGCAGCCATCCAGGTTGGAGTTTCTGACAATACTCTGCTCAGGAAATCGAGGATTGAAATGAAAGACGACGTCGTCATCTTTAATGAAGTCAATATGGAACCTGCAAAAACAAGAGGGATTTGTGGAACAATGTGCTGCTGCTGACAACTCATTATTCTGCCGCTTTACAATTAAAAGATAAAGTGTCTTGAACAAAACAAAAGTATGATTAATCGCGGTTGAGACTTTTTTTTCCTTATGCAGAACAAAAGATATCTTCAACACCATGTTAACACAGAGGAAGGAAATGGGGCAGAGTGGGAGGGTCATAGTTAATGATGTGTGTTCAAGCAAAACTATGCAACTTCTTTAAACTGACATTGACTGTGATTATGGAGAACATTTCCTCTTTCATTCCCACTCCTCACGCTGAACGTCTGTTCTACATAACTTGTGTGAGTGAAGCTGAACTGTAGATCCGTTAAAACGACTTAGAAATCATTAAAAACCAGAGTTTATGTCTGATAATCAGAAAGGACACTTTTAAAATATGAGCAATTCTAAACATAGTTTTGTGGATCTGTGACAGCGACAGATCTGCTGAATCAGGAAGCTGGGGATCATGGGAAATATCCACTGTTCAGTGAGTGGGACGATACAGTCAGAGATCAGCCTTTTTTATTACTTTAATTTGTTATTATAAGGAATTTGGATCAGTTTCTTGCATCTGACAGCAGCAGATTTAGATAGTGAGTCTTGTTCATACCTGTCCGCTCCAGGTACGGGCTCCCCAACTATCGTGATCAAGAGTCGTGGCATCATTCCGGCATGAAGAGGAAGATCATGTGGTACCATCTGAAAGAAATATTGACATTTACATTATATTTGCATATATTTGTAGATCATGACAATACATTTATGTTTTATTTTGAAATGAAGCTACTTTCTGCTTATGTCTTTTTTTATCAATTACTCTGTAGCATATATGTAAATAGTGTTTACCCTGTAAAAATACAGATTATACAAATACATTTAATCACAGATACTCTGAACTAGTGAATAAACAGCTAAGTACTTAATGCCATAAAAATAAAAAGGGGTATTTTTAGTTAACCATTATTCCAAACTTGGACCCTGCCCACATTCCTAACACACAACCCAGTGAGTCATCGCACTTTTCCACCCTTACGCAATTCACAAGGATTGGTTGAGACAGTGACACAGTAGAAATCTGTTTTCAACTTTATTAATACATCGAGGCATCAACTGTACAAAAAGACTTCAGAGGAAATTAGACACAAGACAAAATAAACCACCTTTTAATTATAATCATGTACAAAAAGTGACAAGTCAAACTGGAGAAAGTGATGAAAGTACAAGTTGTGATTTTAAAAGAGAATATAAACGTGTTTTGACACATCAGTTTTAGGTTATTCATATTGCACTTTAGTAAAACATGAGACCTCATAGGTAGATTAAGCTGTAAACTGATCAAGCACTAATCAAACCATCTGTTGAATCTGGAAGTGACGTCCGTGTCCGAGTGAAAAGTTGATTTCATTGCTTTCAGTAATATGGTGGATTATATCTGGGCTGAAAGACAAGAATACAATTTCTTTTGTAACTATTCTTGAATATTTCTTTCTTGGGCATTAAGTTTTTTCTTTGCAACCCCCAGCAGAGCCAAAGACACAGAATATCCAAGCGCAGCCCTCAGAGAAGAAGTCACCATCTTGCAGTGAATGCCAACAGGGCAGGAAACTCCAGCTTCAGAATGAGGTGGACACCAAATGAGTCATGGGAAATATTTCAGAAGAAATACAGAGCTAAAGTGGAGATGAATATCTAGATAGAAGGTGACCGACCACAGTGACCCACAGTGGAGATGAACTTGACAGACAAGGTGAAGGGTTTAATGTGTTTAGCTGGTTGTTAGTTCCCCTCCTGAATCCCAAAGATAGCCACACGGAGACAGATGCTCCACTCGCACCAGAGCAACCACACAAAAGAGACCAGCAAGCAAGCAAGCAGTGTGGTGTGATGTGTGAGCAGCGTTGGTACTCACCAGCATGCCTCCTGGTGCAGCAGGTCCACCGTATGGAGCCATGGGGCCGGGGCCAGGACCAAAGGGGCCGGGAGCAGGAGGGAAGCCTCCACCTGCATGTGGTCCCCAGGACCCAGCAGGCATCGGGGGGAAACCTCCAGTGGGGAAGGCCGGGAAACCACCAGGGCCAGCTGGAGCGGGGAATCCACCTGGACCTCCTGGTCCGTACATGCCGTTGCCTCCTGGCTGGCCACCTGGGTAAGGCACATTTTGATAGGGCCCAGAAGGAGCTCCAGGGCCAGAGGGGAACGGTCCGGTTGGGTAAGGAACAGGACCTCCAGGCAGCTGTCCTGGAGCTGCTTCAGGTGCATAGTGCCCAGGGAACTGGCCTGGGAACTGCCCGGGGGCTCCAGGGCTGGAGGGGAACTGCCCCGGAGCTCCTGGTGCAGGTGGGAATTGTCCAGGCATCCCATGACCATAGGGGGACCCTTGGGGTGCTGAAGGGGGAGCCGGGTATTGCCCTGGAGCTCCAGGACCAGACGGGTAGGGGAACTGGCCTGGGGCTCCTGGGCCTGAGGATCCCCCGGTGAAGTCAGGCCCGGGAGCTGAGGGCTGGGTGGGAGCTCCGGGGGCTGAACCAGGCCATCCCGGGTTAGCAGGAGCATGGTTAACCGGGCCAGTCGGGTTGGTGTGGCCTATTCTCTTAGCCTGGCCTTGGGTGTCGTCTCCCAAAGCATCTGTCAGCTGGAGGAGGAAGGAAAACAGAAAGTGAATCTCCCTCTCTCTCTCTCCAGCCTGCAGTGAAACCACATATTCAACTACTGGCATTAAAATGATTTAAACTCACCGAGAAATCTGCCATGATCTGCAAGAGAACAACACAAGTCTCATGAGAGGGAACAGAACGAGCTGTCAGACCCAGGAAGGCATGTCACACACAGGCGATGAGTAATAACTGGCTCAATGTTTCCATCTCCTCCCCGATGACCATCTAAACCCGTTTGGTCCAAAACATCTTCACCTCACTCACGTAATGTGACGATAAACTCCACAGGAAACTACAAGGAGTTGAGCTTTAAACACAGATTCACTTGTTAGAAATGTGAAGTTAGCTGAGGGGACACAGTTGGCTACGGAGCTAGCTAATTAGCTGCTAGCTGGCTAACAGAAAGTGTTAACTGCGTTCAGGAGGCTGGTTTTAGCTTCAAGGACCCAGAACAAGGGGCAGTGAGTGGAAGCGGATGTTCTCTCGGTACCTTGCCGGAAGGTGGGCTGCTCCTCTCGGGTGGTAGAGCCGGGAAACAGCGGTGGTTCGTCCGGCTGTGGAAGTGGAAGAAGCCCCGGGTCCGTTCAGTTAGCCTGCTGATGCTAACGTTAGCCTGCCGAGGGGGGGACTGGACTACAAGCTGACACACACAACTACAAGCTCACCGAGGGGGAGGAGCGAGGTGTGATGACGTCTACTGACACACGCACACACACACATATACACACACACACACATACATACCATGATACATACACACACACACACGCACATACACATGTACACACACAAAAACAAACACAAAATTAAAAGTTCATGAAAGGGAGGAACAAGGACTGATGACGTCTACTTACACACACACACACACACACACACACACACACACACACACACACACATACCATGATACATACACACACGTACACACACGTACACACACACGCACATACACACGAACACACATAAAAACAAACACAAAACTACAAACTCATGAAAGGGGTGAGTAAGGACTGATGACGTCTACTGACACACACACACACACACACACACACACACACACACACATACATACCATGATACATACACACACGTACACACACACACACATACACACGTACACACACACACACAAACAAAAAAACTACAAACTCATGAAAGGGAGGAGTAAGGACTGATGACGTCTACTGACACACACAAACACAGAGACACACAAAGAAACAACAAGTTATGTAAAAGGGACAAATAAATGAAACACAAATGTTTGAGAAAAGTCTGAGACAAATTTGTGTATTCTCCCAAATACAATAAAGGTTATACAAATTTAAAAGATCCCTTCACACACTGTTTTTAATTGATTATTTGCTTTATATTTATATCTTTTGTTTATTTTGGTTGTATATTATGACTCATTATGAATCATTTTACATTTCTTTTATTTTTACCTAGAATGGAAAAAGGGTGTGGTCCTTATCCATTATATCAATATAGATGTAAGTGTGGGACTATGCACAGACTAATGTTAATAATGTTTTATCTTATTAAAAAAAAAATTAAATGGTTTGATGTTCCTCTAATAATAGTTTATAGGCTCCAATTAATACCTTTATTAACATTTTATACTCAATGTACTAATGCTTTGTACTGTAGATGTGTGATATGTTATTATATATATATTTAATGTATTTATTATTATTTATTTATATTTAAAGAAGACATAATCAATGAGCTGTTTGAACTCTTATAACTTCTGGAATAGTGCTGCAGGATATCTGTGTACAAACTGATGATCAAACTTGTGAACTGAAGACTTCATGGCTTGTGGATCATAAATTATTATTAAATTATATTTGTATATAGATATGTTTATGTCTAAATAAATGCTACCTTGTATAAATATTAGAAAAAGTGAGTAAAAAAGAAGTACATAGTGGGTAAATATATATTGTTTTTTTATTATTATTATTGTTTTTCTTATGTGTGGTGTATTTATTGTGTTTTTATGTTTCTATGTATCTATTCCAGGTAGGTGTTAACCTACTTGGCAATAAATACCTTCTGATTCTGATTCAGATTCTAAGATATTAAATATTTATTCAAATTGATAAAATTCTGGTAATTCACTAGTTTATTTTCTAATGGATTTTCTGAAGTTGATAAATCATTTTATAACTGCAAACCTGATGTGTTTTTTAGGTACTATTTACTCATAAATGGCTCCACAAGGTTATACCTGCATTATTAGATTGTAACACTGATGTGACTTTATTAAATACACAATTCAGACTATGAGCGGTCTGAGCAGCAGGGGGCGCTCGTCTCGGGCGGGATTGGTCGAGCCGGTCACAAGATGAAGTGAAGTAAAAAAACATTGAAAGCGTCTGAACGTCAGAGCTTCATCTTCTTCTTCTTCATCTTCTTCAGGAAGACCTAACTCCTCCAACATGGTGAGTGTCTCCGCGCTTCCGCCTCCGAGCCGCCGCCGTCTCTCCCTCCGCGGGTTAAACCGTGAGTTCAGACCGGAAGTGAAGTTAAAGACGTTGTTCAGGTTTGAAAAGTCCGAGCGCTGACTCGCTAGCTGTAGCCTGTTAGCTTAGCAATAGCTGCACCCTCCGTGTCAAGGTGGTCAGAACAGCAGCGATGGGGTTCCGGCGTGGGATTCCAAAATAAAATACATGTGGGCTAACACATGTAAATGCGAGTTTTTGAAATCCAATCATCAAACGTTACATTATTGTATTACTTGAAGGATTAGTCATCAATATATTAAGATCAGTATTTTAAGTCAGTGACCTACAATTAGTCTGAAGTAGTGCAAATCATAAATCAATGCAACAAACCACAGTTTATTTCTAATAAACTAATACAAAACAAATTGCAGCATATTGAGTAATCAGAAGTAAAGACATTTTCTTTTTTCTTTTGACTACTATCTAGTTCATTGATCATCAATTGAGGAAAAAAGCAGATTGATTGTGTGATCTGATCTGCGTATTATGTATATAACAAGCTTTTGAACATGCATTAATTTTAGGTCTTTCAAGCATGCGTTAAGTATGTTGAACAGTGTTTTTATAAAATAGTAATAAACATAACCCTTTGCACCATTTTGACACTGACCTGCTGCAATACATGTACTGTTGTTAAAACCAGGGGGAAAGCGTGCACCATAAACGATATGTATGTTTAATAATAAGGTTTTGAACATAGAACATGAACTTGTTTAATGAGGTAGATTTCTTCTGAGGACTTATTGATTGTCAATACTGAATCATTGAGGACCTATATTGATATTAGGATTAACAAGTGATTGTCAATAAGTCTATAATTATTACTGCAGTAGTTCTGGCTGTTCCTTTGTGTGTTATTTTTTGTAATTGACTATATTTGGAATAAACTAGACACGTGAAGACGTCACCTCGGGCATTTAGAACATTTTAGTAGGAAATAATAAAGAAACTAACTGCAGCCCTGTTGCACTTCACATGTTGAGTGCAGCATTTTTCCACACACATTCCATGCTTTTATTTTGAAGAGCAGGCCGGGGGGCTTCCTGCAGCTGTATCACAATGATGTGTTTCAACATGTCTTGATCTGAGCAGCTTCCTTCATGTTAGCTGAGCCTGAATGAACAATGTTTCCCTGCGGCTTCTTCCAGCCTGTCACGACACTTTAACTCTCGGTGTTTCCTTCCAGCATGGAGACACTCAGCAGATCTATGCAAAGTTCTCCAGAGGAATTTAAACCAGAAGCAAAACCTGTGGCTCTTCTTTCCTTTTGTCATGTCTGTTCCTCTTCTCTTGTCTTCTGCATCCTGTTTGTCAAGAGTCACAACCACAGACACACACCCTCTGTTTTAATCTACACACACACACACTCACACACACACACACACACACACACACACACACACACACACACACACTCTCTCTCTCTCTCTCTCTCTGAGCTCAGTGAAATCCTGACTCCCACCAGCCATCTGTTCACCAAGGTGTAATTATAAAATATACAGAATCTGCAGGGACTCCTCAAATGTTTATGTCTTTGTGCTGGAGTTATGTAATGCTGTGTGTGTGTGGGTGTGGGTGTGGGTGTGGGTGTGTGTGTGGGTGTGGGTGGGTGGGTGTGTGTGCTTTCTCTTGATTAAACCTGCAGATCAGGACTCACACAGTTCAAAGAGGTAAAGACTCAATGACATTAATACTCTGACATTAACCAGACTAAGACAATAGTCTGAATAAGACCCTGTATCTAATCAGCATTTTTTAATTATCCAAACCCGAATAAGGTCACACTCGGAATAAGCATTAGGGTCATTCCGTGTCAGATCATCACGCTCTCCGGCTGCACCGTCACAGATCTTTTCTAGAATGGCACTCAGAAGATCACATTAAATTTGTAATAATAAGCACATTATTTCTTTAAAAAAAATATGATTTGTGAGATCCCAGAGACCTTTGACCTGTGACCATCTCAATCTAATCACTTAGTCAATGAGTCCGAACCTTTGTGACAAATATGAAGAAATCCCCTCGTGGTGTTGCGTAGACTTTCACAAGAACGGGATGGATGTGCGGAGAATTGAGAGTGTGCTGTCCTACATGCGATCAGATCATATAAAAGATCGTCCCAAACACTTAAATGTAAAATTAAATTTGGCAGTGACCAACTAATTTCAGAATAGTTGTTGCGGTCAAGTCTAATTTACACAATCTAAATATTGAATTGCAACAAGTATGAACTCAAATGTGACGTGATTGTGAATTTAAAGAAAATATTGAGAAAGAAAACTGATTCCTGCAGACAAGATGTTGCCTTCCAGCTGATAAAACAATAAAAAGCATGAAAACCACCCAAAGCTACAGTCTGTGACGCTCCAGCTTTCTTCAGTGCATAAAAACCCTCTGTAAATAACCATGAAGCCACATTCAACACAACGTATTTATCAGTAGACTAGGATGCATACAGCTTTTTAAAGTAGATTTCTTTTCAGATTTTAAGCAACTAAACAATATATTATTCTAAGGCTTTGCATTTATTAATTTAATATGAAATAAGGTTAATATGTTACTATGAATAATGATGATGGAGGAATCAGCACATTGTTTTCTAACCAGGTATATGAGCTACATGAGGAGACGAGGGTATGAACCATGTGGTCGGTTTCCTCTGCCATGACTTCCAACAACAAAGTGGAACTTAATTTAGACGCTGGTTCATGCAGTGGAAAGGCTCCTGCAAAGGTTCCTGTTGTTCCTGGAGAAAGTTCCTGTGGTGGAAACACAGCTGATGAGTCCAGATACGTGTCATATCTTACAAGTGCTTCGAAACCACCACCATCATCATTTTATAACACAGTGTGGTGGAGTTTCTTTATGCATGACATAAAGCTGAATTAATGCAGGAGTTTGAATTGTGTCGTGAAAGAGTTTTGGAAACGTGTTTGTGTGACGGAGGTGGAAGTGAAAATATGTGAAAGTTTTTATAGACTCTGCAGAACAGAAACCGAGCTCTACTGTTTCCTGTCGTAGCGGAAACAGAGTGGCAAAGCGAGTGGCTGATTTAAAGAAGGCCAGCTGAGGAGGACGCACTCTGATACAAAAGCTCTAATGCTACAGAACACTTTTTATACTTATTATAAACATTTACATTCAAATCAGACTCAATAGTTTAGTCCAGGTGAACACTATGATCAGAGCACAGTGTCCAGTTTGGTTTTAAATCAAAAGTTGGAGACTTTGGCTCAGCAACTCTAAACAAAAACAAAGAGACTTAAAAAGTTTAACGTACTAACTTTTTGTTTTTAACATTTTAATGACCACAACTAAATCTCTGCCCGTTTCCTCTTTCTTTGCCCATCAGTCTGATACCCTGGTGGTCTGTGGTGTTGATGAAGATCTGGTTGCGAAGCTGAAGGCGTTCCGTTTCCGGAAGGAGACCAACAACGCTGCCATCATCAGTGAGTACCGGCAACACATTGTCACACATTCAATATCATCTCTTATACTTTTATTAACAACGTGTTCTAGGTCTAACTGCTTTAGAGAAGATGATGTACTGAGTCCAAAGGAAAACACTAAAATCTTCATTATTACAGGATATGATGCCGTTGTTGTTAGTTTCTATTTTTGTGTTACAGTGTGAATCTTTGTTTTTTTTGGTGTTAAAAATCCTCAGCCTCAGATTGGTGTTACAGTCCTTGCAGAACTGGGACAGCTTCCAAATGTCCCCTTCCTCCAATAAAGCTTAAGCCATGAGCCAATACTTGTGGGTTAAATGCATCATTAACGGTCGCACCGCCGGCAGATTGGTCACTGCCTCCCGCTGTGTGGAACAAAATGGAGGCAGACGCATTGCCTCTTTAAAATCCTGCATCAAGCAAATAGACATTTGAAAATTTCATCCAAAATGTTGGATGTTTCCTCCCTGAAATATTGTCAAAAACAAACATTGGTTTCTGATCGAGCTGCTTTTGTTAGTGCAGTTTGTTCGCTGACATTTAAAGGAGAATCTCACCAAACTCAGGGGTCTTATTGCTCGGATTAAGGCCAGGGTTTATTCTCAAAGAACTAGTACATATAATTTGTTGTCCAGCCATGTTGGACAGCAATACTGTTGTTCACAGCTGTTTTCTAGCGGCAGGGTTAAAAAGCTTTGTTGTCACAGACAAGGATCAGATATAATCTCTGAAATATGATTATGCTTCTCTTTGATGGAACTGTGCACTCGTTGGGAGGCGTCCAACATTTTGGGAATTAATCTTATTTACTTTTTCGCCGACAGTCAGATTAAAAGATACATGAGCAAATAAGCAACTCCAGTACAAGGTTGAGGATAGAGAGCTGCTGTGATTAAACAACATTTACCTTCAAACACAGCAGGTGGTGCGAGTGAGTCGAGTCGCATCAGTGCAAGTATCAAACTCGGCTTAAGCTTTATCCTCAAGCATCTAAGAATCAAAGGGTCACTGCTGCTAAGTTGGATTTTCCAATGTGTGTTCACATCAAAGAGACTAAAGGCAAAGACGCCAAAAACACATTTACAGTAAAAAAATATTAACCAAAATATAGAATATCTAGATTTAGTTATTTTTGTTCTTCATTCTATTCTCTTATAATTATGTACATATTTTGTACATGGCCGACATGAGCCTTTGATTCATCAATATCTGCGGATATGTTTGCTTATATGAAATCTTTTATTTTACAGATTTCACTATGCTTTTCAACATTTTAGGTTGAATTTTCAAGATCTATATATATTTGGTTGAATTTATGTTTTCTTTTTATTTATAGTTATTTATAATAAAGTTTATTGTTAAACTGTAAAATATCAAAGAAGTTACATTTCTTAAAGGTCTGATAACGACATCTATTAATTTTGTTATATATTTTGTTATATACATTGGAACTTGGATGGATTTTACTCCCTAATATCGGTATAAACATTTGATTTTTCATTGTGCTGTTGACCTAAATGTTTTTTTTCTTTCTCCCTTCAGTGAAGATTGATAAAGAAAAGCAGCTTGTTATTCTGGAGGAAGAGTACGAGGTGAGCTGTCTACGGTTTATTCTCTCCATCAAGTTCATGTTCCTCATTTTAAATAAAACTTTTTGATCAAACTGAATTCTGAAGTGAATAAATTCATGCCACACAGCATCATTTAAAGAGGTAATGAAATTGTTGTTTCTTTTTGTTGTTGTTTGTTTTAGGACATTTCTCCTGATGATCTCGGAGGCGAATTGCCGGAGAGACAGCCAAGATATCCTTCAAAATAAAAGATTACTTTTATTTCCCCTCCAACATAGCTATGTTTATGTGTGTGCAACATAACTCAACAATGCAACGACAGATTTGGATAGAGACAGTATTTTCGGATGATTAACTTTTGGATATGATGAGAAATGCATTAAAATAAAGAGGTATCTGCATCCTATAGGACTACAGACAAATTTAATAATAAAGCTCATATAGATTGAAAAACTATTTATGATCATATGGGAGGAATTCCATCATCATATTTACATCCAATGGTTTAAATGACATCACCTGTCTGATGCTTTCGAACTTTAAAATTGCTTTAAAGTTGATTTCAGTTTATCTGCATGAATCAGATTTGTTTTATTCTCTTTATTCTTGTTGTATGAGGTTTCAATTGAATTAGTCCTGATGAGTGAGTCCCTGAAATACGTGAACTGTCCTTAGCACCGTGAACGTTTATCGTCTACAGTTATAAATACGTACACGATGATGGACGCGTGTCTTATCCCCTCTGCTTCATCTTCTCCAGTCCAGTGGGTAAGAGCAAATCTGGAATTACTTTTGACGATAGATTTTGATCGACACAAACAAACTAGGTAATATTCTCTCCAGTGCTTTTAGAAATGTTGTCTCAATTATGTTTGTCTCACTTGTGTTTGTCTCACTTGTGTTTGTCTCACTTGTGTTTGTCTCACTTGTGTTTGTCTCACTTGTGTTTGTCCCACTTGTGTTTGTCCCACTTGTGTTTGTCAGGTTGCAAGCCGGAGCTGCAGATGATGTACGCAGGAAGCAAACTCCAACTGGTCCAAACGGTTAAGATGAGCAAGGTTAGTGAACTGTGTGTGTGTGTGTGTTTTTCTAAATCTTGGACAGTGCAAATTATTTCCACATTTGTCATTACGCTAGTTGATGATAATATTAAAGGTTAAAAATCTGTCTGATACATCCAGCATATGTGTGTTTCCAGGTGTTTGAGATCCGAAACACAGAGGACCTAACAGAGGAGTGGCTCAAGGAGAAACTGGGCTTCTTCGGCTAAAGTCTCCACCTCATCCAGACGTCTGGGACGGGAGGAGGAACTCGTGTGTCTTCTGTTGGGGGGGGGAAACACACAAATGTTGATGTTTCGCTCCTCTTTGTCCGAGACCTGAGTTAAATAGTGTTTTAAAATACTTCCTGTTGTCAATTTTAGGCGGAGGTTGGTGGAGTTTACAGTGGATTCAGAGTTTGTCTAAAGGGTCGGACAATCGCGGAAAAGTTTTTCACTAAACCTCACCGACCTGGCAGCCTGAAACTGAGAATGCTATTTGACGCAGGTCTGTTTTTGTCTCCCACACAATCTCTCTCCATGTGCCAGTTACGTGTCTGTGTTGAATTAACGCTCCTCAAGCTCTTTTTAGTCAACAGAAATCCTCATCTACACTTTCTAAGCTGAGACGTTCATTCAGGAGAATTTAAAGGCATTTTAACATTTCTTTCTGTTTCCTTTAGTCGTTCATACTCTGAGTTTCCCCTTTTTTATCCTTAATAATTTGAGTCTTACGTTTTGATTTTGGTTTCTGGTGTATTTAGGGTTAACGCAAGTAGATGGTTTATAGTGTTCATTTTCCTTTTGTTGTGAAAAACAAACTTCCTGCCAGAACTTTACAACATTCACAGCCACAGAACAACTCCTACGTTCTGCTGTCCTCAGTTGTTCCTTCAGTATTCGTCTTAGGACTTTTAAACTATCATTTAAGTAACAAACTTTCATCGCTCCAGTCCACAAAAGTCAAAAACATCGTGACCAGTCTATGAGGCAATCCTGAGACCTCTGGTTTATATATGATGTGTTGTGACTTCTCTAGTGCACGTGAACATGCTGTCATTGGCCCTGAGGTGAAGTGGTGCTCATCACAAAACATTGTTCTGCCTTTTGACCTGCATTTTGTTCCGATGACATCACACTCCAGGAAACAATATTTCCTCCGAAAACATTCCAGACTGAACCGTTTCTACGAACCGTCTCTCGTGACCACAACAAATAGCACACAGGGGCGGAGTCACGTGTCTTTTGGGGAGATTGTTCGCTAACGTTGTGCATTATTGCGAATACTGTTATTTAGTGTTTATGAATGTTGTGCTTATTTGGGATGTAAAACCACTTTGATCGCTACGTGGTGGTCACAGCTTTGAGAATGATTGATGGGACTTCTCCAAACGCCAGTTGTGCTTAAAATTCTGCCTTTGGAAGGTGAAAGACAGAATCTGGACGATTGACACTGTCCACACAGAACCGGGTTGGACCAATACACTGATCTATAGTTTGTACCAATCTTTAAATTGTACAGTTACATCTTTTGGTTGTGTTTGACCTGTATTCTTTCATATTGGGGTTTGAATCAATCACAGGCGGAGGTTAAAAGCCCTAATTTGAGCTTTCAGCATATTTCTTTATCGACTTGCAGGAGTAGACAGCGGTGGGAAGAAGGTGCAGGGTTCGAACCCCGGTAGAACATGGGTCACTCCATGTGGAGTTTTCTTTGTGTCTGCGTGGGTTTGCTGCGGCTTCCTCCCACAGTCTGAAGACATGCAGACTGGGGTTAGGTTAATTGGAGACTCTCAATAAACCATATTTGTAAATGGTTGTTTGTCTGTGGATGTTGGCCCTGGGTTACGCTGGGTTTACTCCATCGTCACACAATACATATAATGGATGGATGGATTACACAGTTAAAACAACTAAAATGTGTCACTGTAAGATCACTAATGGACTCTATCATATATTTTTTGCTATTTTGAAGGCCCCAAAATTAATAAATCTTCTCTGTTTCCTGCTGAAAATCCTCTCAAACTGCATTCAGACTGGGGCGGCATATTAAAAGGCTAAACCAAACTAATACTCAAAGGATTAGCAGCTCCTAACAGCAGTGAGCAGCACCACATAGTTAAAAGCTGCTTTAAATCAAAATCTGTAAAGAATATGTAACCGAACACGTTACTGAATGGTTTTCATGATGGAGAAATGACTCATTCAGCA
The DNA here is from genome assembly GCF_963576545.1 of Limanda limanda. Classification (NCBI taxonomy): domain Eukaryota; kingdom Metazoa; phylum Chordata; class Actinopteri; order Pleuronectiformes; family Pleuronectidae; genus Limanda; species Limanda limanda. The sequence continues at coordinate 22,212,420 of NC_083647.1, read as the reverse complement.
GATTTCTAAACAAAAGCGTAATATCTGCTCAGTGTATTGGTCCAACCCAATAAAGAAAGATCGGCACAAATGAATTCCACACATTCCCTCGTCAGTGTCGTCTCTCGTTGAGAAACTCTGTGGCAGATTTAAAGCCTTGAGGCCGGAAACCACCACAGAATGTACGATGTCGTCCTGCTAGGTCGACCGTACCAATGCCTTGTCTGACTTTTGTCATATTTATGTCTGTTTAAAACAAAAACCATGAGGCCAAAATGAAAACACGACAAAGACAGTTTGATCTGTCAGAATAATCCACGACGATTGAAAAAGCTTTGTCTGTGATTTTCTTTTATTATTAATTTTTTTTAATCTTTCTGATCTATTAAGTATGAGACGTCTTTTTTGTGGGTTTTTTAAAGATCTGACTCAAAGATGTAAACGCACAATAACACAGATATCATGTAAATCATTGAGTGACGTCAAATGTTACAGGATAATCATTTATGATTTACACATCAGGCAAGGTTTCATCCAACAGGCACAATGGGAAAGGACTGTAATCACTTGTTTTCGCTGCCTATGAATAAACTATCAGTTTGATATCATGCTGCTGTAGAGGAATAACAATTCTGTTGACTGAAGTATTACAGGCTCACTCGGAAGCAGCTTGTGTTTCACTTGAAACATGTACATTGAACTTCTTTTCGACGTGAATCATATAAAAACACGTTTAGCTGATCTGTTGTTAGGAAAAGATTCTAAAAAACCTGGAAAATGTGGAGGGCTACTGTATAAGAAGTGCATGATTTAATGTACGACCTTCTGACCTGTTCTGTTGCATGCATTCTTTCAGAGAGTTATATTATTAACCTCATTTGATTTGACTGAAACAGCTGCATCTCAAACATCTGCTCCCAGCATCATTTTCTTATCTAGAATATTCTGAAAAAGAGTTCCCTTTGGTTTTGAGCCATGTCCTGTGGATCTAAGCTTTTCCTCCTTCATCGTGAGCCTGTTTGAATATAAATGGCCTCTTGAATCTTTTTCTGTAATCTGCAGATGTGCTGTTGAGCTTTTGATGTCTTCTCTGAACCGATGCCTACTCTTCTACTTTCTTTCCTTTTTGATAAAAACACCTGGACCATGTATGATCATGATCAGCTGCATAGCGGCATCAGTGAAACTTGAGATATTTGTATTTTCCCATACGTTATAAAGGTGTCTGTTGTCCCATCGTCTAAATAAAATGACAGTGATGTTTACTTCTGTTTTCACACGACTTCTGTTTTCATATATGTATAATGTCTGTCGTCATTGGTCCAACATATGATAAATTCAATTGGTTTGATGTTGCACTGAAACAGAGAAATCTGGTAAAATAACTATTTTTTAAATGATTAATTTATAGGTTAACAAATTACTACATTTATGTTCAGCTGGTTTGTGAACAATATATATAAATCAGTACAGTGGAAAGTCAGGGAAGGTCTGATGAGTCCCAAACACAGTCACATAGAACAGACTATAAGAACAAGTGGCCCTATAGCAGTTGAGCCCCCACTGAGCCCTAATCTCAACAGCATTCTAACCTAAAAACCCCTTCATGCCCTGGTGCTCCCAGTCTGACCTTCTCCTTCCATCCGGGCCTGCTCACCATCCCCTGTGCCAGCCGGAGAACCTATATGGTGACATGGCATTCAGTGTGGCAGCCCCTATACCCGTTGACTCTCTCCAGAGGGTATCTGCAGTAATTTGCTGTACTGACTCAATTATTTACCAATCAACATTGTTTTCTCGAAATTATACGTTTGATTCTGCTACGTCACCCTTTACTACAATTGTATTGGATTTGGCTGCCACGCTGTTTATCCCTGAGACTCCGGAAGTGTTTTGGTGACTCAGGATCCATTGGACAAGTGGTGAGTAGATCATGAGCTGATTTTTGGGTGAAGAATCCCTTTAAAGGTTCAGTGTGTAGAATTCAGTGACACCTAGTGGGGAAGATGCATGTTGCAGCTGAACTCCCCTCACCTCACCCTCCCCCTCCAATATGATCCTGTGGCAGCCTTCAATGTGATAAAAACTCAAAAGGTATTTAGTTTGTCCAGTCTGGGCTACTGTAAAGAGTAGAGAGGACTGGTTCCCGATGTAAATAAAAAGTATTTAAATAGAAATGGGCTCATCCTCGGGTAAAGAAAACAACAATTCATACAATTAAGATAAAACAAGGATTATTTATAAATTAAATTTCTGCCAAAATAAACTTTCACCTTAATCTTCCACACTGGACTTTTAAAGTAAATTGTCTCCTTGATAATATTGATCTTGAGGATATAACAGTGTCCAGCAGATGGCAGTGACGGAACAGCAGTGACAGCAGCCAGATAAACAGAGAGAGAAGAAGAAGAAGACTGCGGGATCTGCCTGCATCATCAGGAAACGCACAGAGCCGGACGGGACACAGAAAAGATGGCGTTCACATTCGCGGCCTTTTGCTACATGCTCGCCCTGCTGCTCACGGCGGCGCTTATCTTCTTCGCTATCTGGCACGTAAGTACCCGGGAAGGGGGGACCTCCGGGCGGGGGGCGGACCTCGGGCCTCCCGGTTCCGCGCCGGTATGCGTCGCTGGAGGAGCCGGGGGAGGAGGCTCCGTCTCCGGCCGCGGGCTAACGGGAGGCCGGCGGAGAGAACTGCAGATCTCCACACACTCTGGATGGGAACTCCGTGTTCGCTGTTCTCATCCAGTCGTTTTAAGATCTGCCGCGTTCCTCAGAATGAATGGAACACACCCTGCTAGCGGCTAACAGCTAAACGTAGCACTTCAAACCACCAAACCGCTATTTAACTTTATTGTCGTTATCTATTCACGTTCTTTAGCTTCTTGTTTGCCGCTGTGCAGTTACAATAAACCTCCATTTCCACCACAAGCGTGTTAAATGACAAGTGTTTGGGCTAGCATGCTAGTTAGCAGGCTTAGCTAACAGGTGCTATACCCTGCTGTCACCCGTTAGCTTGATCCCCCTCCGCTATAGCTCGCGTTTCTTTAGCTACATTAGCATTTAGCTTCTCTGTCAGAACGTTAACACGTTGCTACGGAATAAAACGTTAATGTGACGCAGTTCGTGGCTCTGACAGTTTAACCGTTAACGTTTCTTGCGTGTTTTTGTTTTCTGTGAGTCACAAGACAACACGTGACCCACGTATTAGAATCAAAACAATGCGAAATAATACAAGAAAAATAAACTATTTAAGTTTAAATGCATGTAGCGAAACGATATGAACACATATTGAACATATTTCATTTTGTACATATTCCTTGTCATTTTAAATAAGTATATTCACTCACTTTAGGTCCTGTCGCAATATTTCTTATTACTTGCATCTTAATTTGCTTTCCAGCTATTTTACTATTTAATGTTAACTGAAGAGCAGATTCCTGACATGTTTGTTCTGTCAGAATAATCCTCAACGATTGAAAAAGCTTTGTCTGTGATTTTCTTTTATTATTAATTTTTTTTTAATCTTTCTGATCTATCAAGTATGAGACGTCTTTTTGTGTGTTTTTTTTAAAGATCTGACTCAAAGATGTAAACGCACAATAACACAGATATCATGTAAATCATTGAGTGACGTCAAATGTGAGACAATAATCATTTATGATTTACATGTCAGGCAAGGTTTCATCCAACAGGCACAATGAGAAAGGACTGTAATCACTTGTTTTTGCTGCCTATGAATAAACTATCAGCTACTTTATCTAACAGCTAATTTGTCAGTGGTGCTGAAACCATACATGATTATTTTATGCAGATGATTATCCTAAAACCAAACTGATTAAGTCATTATTAAAGCAAAACTATGAAACATTGTTTATGAAAATTTTACTAAACCTGAGGATTTGTTGTTTTTATTCCTTGTCGATAGTTTTGTCTTATCAGACCAAAACAATGGATGACAGCATCACCTTTTTGTCAATTTTCTATTACTCCGTCACAGTAAAGGAAAAGTTTTACAATATCTGGCATATGGAAGATACCTTACACTGAAAGTATTCTGTATAGATATTATTACTCTTAGTGTAACACACACGTATAACGCTGTCAAACGTAAAGTTGTTCATTGCTGCATCCTTCTCCTCTTGTTCCTGCAGATTATAGCATTTGACGAGCTGAAGACCGACTACAAGAATCCTATAGATCAGTGTAACACTTTAAATCCGGTGAGTGACCCCCTCACTACCTGACACGCCCCCCCCCCCACCCCCCCTTGCCTATGTGACTGCATGCAGATTTGCTCTGTCTGACCGATACTTCATTTTGTTTTCAGGAGTTTTCTATCCGCCTCTCTGTCTTTCTTCAGTCATTTCTCTGCACTGTTATGCTTAATAACCTGCCTGTTGTGAAGTCAGTGATCTCGTCAGCTGTCGAACTCTAACGCCTTTTTGTTGTTTTGTTACTTCCCCCCCCACCCCAAATCTGCTTTTTTTTGTTTGTTTTCTCTTACACTTTTAACGGCAAAAAGACAATTTTAAAGGTCAAAAAGATTAGAAGAGTCAAAATTGCATTAAAGGTTTGTACCAGTCTTTTTTAGAATGCCCGCTGAGTTGGACTCAAGTCTTGTCATTTTGCACGAGGAAGTGTTTGCAAAGGTCTTTTCAGTTAACTAATCTGAGAGTCAGGGTCAGAGTTCGGGATTAGACGCCGTGCCACCTGTGCCCCAGGTTCTCCACTGGCCACTAGATTCTCTTCTTATACGTGTCCTCACTTATCTTAAATTTATTTTTGCTGTGGATTTCAAGTCTATTAGTGAATCTGTTCTTTAGGCCTCAAAGTGTCGCTTTAAGATGTGAACATTTATTTTAATATTTGATTTAGCTTGTTGTTCGTTTCACAGTTAAATTGACTGTTTGTTTTAAGCTATTAAACTGTTTTATAGGCACAGAGGCCAATGATACTCATGAGAAGCATTAGAATATGAAGGAGGTGGATAATAATATTATCTTGGATGAAATATTCATTGTTATTAAGTGTAGCTGTTAACTGAAAAGACTTGCAAATGCTCAAAACATGCATGATCTTTTACAACCTTCCCTTTGTTTGCATATACTGTGACTGGAACAGTACATTTCCAGTAAACACAGAATGTTAGGGAACTGGTCTTGAGTTTACAGTAACATGTCACCAGGTTTATACACTGTCCTGACAGAGACTTTGTATAATAGTATCCATAGAAAAAATAGAAAGAGAAATCCGTAGAGTCGGACTGATTTATAATATAAATATATGAGCGTCTATGTTTGCTGAAATGCCTCGAGATGGAAACGATTATTTCACAGGAACAATGCATTTACATTTAATTTGTTAAAACGTTTATGGTTAAAATGTCAAACCTCAATCACACTTTGTTACTTTGATACTCGACATCTTGGAGAGAATTTACCCCCAAAAATGTTAATATTTATCTGCCGATATATCAGCATCAGAGATATTTCCCTCCCTAATGTTGGTATCAGCCTAAAATCCATTAATCAGATGATTTGATTTTTCTTGCAAAGCTTTTCGAACAGTTGACACTTTCATCTGTGGTTCGAGGGGTTGAAGGAAGTAAAGTTTACATTCCAGCTTTAAATGAAACATTTCTTAATATGTCACAATTATCTCACTTCTCTGTTTAGAGGAAGCTGCAGTTTGTTTCAGCAATTATCAGAAACTAAGCTCCTGTGCACGAGCTCAGCGTTTGGCTCGAACCTCCGTCACCTGGGGTTCAGAGCAGATGGCTGCAGAGTTCCAACACTCTCCAGCTCAGCAGAATGTGTCACCACTGATTGGTTCGTACTTTCACTAGTGGGAGGAGTTATTTATGCACTCGACAGTTCGATCTGTTCTTTTGACCCCCTCGGTTCTAGCGTGTCCAACTCTCAGGTTGCAATCTTCAGTTCTTCCCAGCTGTGATCAGTTCTGTATTTGGCAGCACAGTGCAGGGTTCCAATACATTCTAGCCCCCCCCACCCCCCTACCCCCCCTTCTTCCTCCTACATGCCCTTCACCTTTCCATCTGTGGGCTGTTGGTTGCCCCCCCTCCCACACACTCCCCTTCCTTCTGCCCTTTTTTCAAATGCATGGCTTCCATGTGGTGCCTCCATCTGCCCCCCCGAACCCCGCACCAGTTCAAACACTGTCAGCCCGAGGGGGGGGGGCTGCTGCATCAACACTGCTCGTGCTCGCAGCATGGTGTCTCTCCCGTGTGTCTCACCCGCTTGTCAGGGGGAGCCGGCGGCCTGTAGGCTCCGCCCCCTCGCTGCGAGAGATGTTGATGGGTTTTCTCCTCTCGCTTGTTGTCGGACTTGATGATGCATGAAGTAAAAAAACCTTATCAATCTCCTTCAAACTGCTAAACTCCACCAGACGCTCACAGGATTTACTACAGGAGATAATCTGGCTGTAACAGTTCCTCTGTACGGTTCCTCATCAGAAGGCGATAGCGACTAAACTTCACTGCAGCAGCTCATTAAAAATCAAATGAGTGAAGTGTTATATTTTTTTCTCTCCTCAGTTTTAATGAGCATTCTCAAAACCCTCAGATTTTGGCTCAGGTTGTGTGTCTTTGTTTCTTTTCATCCTGGTTGTGTTTCACCGACAGCCTGACACCTTCCTACACATTTAAGAATGTGAAGTCCTGAAACAAAGCTCGGCCTGACGGTGGGACCCTAAAGAGTTTAGTTCATGTGGTTTTCACTCTGTGGAGCCGGCTGCAGTTTGTAGATTTCTGACTCTTTAAATAGATCAATTTTCTTTTTTATCAAATGGCCTGATTGCCTGTGAGACTGGAACTGGAGGCTGTCTCCTCTTCAGTATTTCGTGAAGACAGCCAAAGTGTTTCTTTTGATATTAGTCATTAAAAAAACCACGGTCTGATGAGAATGAGTTGGACTGACTGTTCATCACCTGACGATTCTGACATTTTGTCTAATTTTCTTTGCAGCTGGTTCTTCCAGAGTATCTCATCCACTTCTTCTTCTGTGTGATGTTCTTCTGTGCGGCCGAGTGGCTCACCCTCTGTCTCAACCTGCCGCTGCTGGCTTATCATGTGTGGAGGTGGGTATCCGAACCAGAGGACTCCAATGTGTTTGGTCCTTCATTACAATTCTGTATCATTAACTCTGTCTTAACGAACATGGAATACAATCTGACTCGATCCCTCTCTGTGACGCAGGTATATGAGCAGACCCGTGATGAGCTGCCCTGGACTCTACGACCCAACGACCATCATGAACGCTGACATCCTGGCGTACTGTCAAAAGGAAGGCTGGTGCAAACTGGCTTTCTATCTCCTGTCATTCTTCTACTATCTCTATGGGTACGTAATCACTTGGCTACAGGCATCTACATCTGTTCAGTTCAAAGCCTCCTTTAAAGAGGTATAAGGGAGTTTTGACACAGCTTTAAAGTTCAGTAGCACTCAGAGTTAGATAGATTACTTTATTCATCCCCGAAGGGAAATTAAGTGTTCAAGTGTTAAATTTAGAGTTCATACCTTCGCCAAGACCCAACAGTCCCTTTTTAAATTCAATCAAGCTGCACCCGATTTAACATGTTTAGACATCAGGCCTCTGAACATGCCATCAAGATCCATTAATGATTGCCTGGCTCAACTGTAAATGTTGAAAAACACACAAATTCCTTGATCCGCCCCCCTGACGCAGATCTAATTCTAAAATCAATCAGTTCTTCCCTGATCGATACAACATCCTTTCACTAATTTCTTAGAAATCAGCTCAGTTGTTTTTGGTGTAATCTTGCTAACAAATGAACAAACTGACAGAGGCAAAGACACATCTTCCTTGGTGACTGTAACAAACATTATAAGTTAGTTTTAAAGGTGCTGGAAGATAGGTTGCTAACTGTTTCCCTTTATTTCCAGCAGTCAAACTATGCTAAGCTAACCCTCTCCTGGCTGTAGCTTCATATTCAAGGTCAAGTTTTGTGTGGTTTGGATCGTTTGGTCTTAGTCGGCAAGAAATCTTACAAAAATGTTAAAGTCCCATTTATGCCCATTTTAATAAAAAGTATAAAGAATTTGTAAAACAAAACATTATTTCAAACAATCAACACTCAGTAACAATCTGTCTGTCCCGTTCCAACAGGATGATCTATGTGCTGGTGAGCTCTTAAACCGGACGCTGAAGGACACGGACCTGCATGTACAGTAGACGACCAGACACTATGAACTTAGTGCTGCATCACTGGACCTGCTGGAGAGCCCCCCCCCCCCCCCGCTCAGCCACACAAGGCTCCATTTCAAGCTGACGAACTCTCCAACCCCCCCCCACACACAGCGCAGAGTGTCATTTCGGAAACATTTAGCTCGTCTTAAGAGAGAAGGTCATGGTCGAGGCGTTCTTTTCATAGCATTACAGTTTAAAATTTTATAGAAAATAAGGACAAAACCTCATCTACGGACAAGTTTTCTTTTTTTTCTTTTCTTTTTAAGGGTGTGGTGATTTTTTTTGATACTTGGGATTTAAATAAAGTTTTGTTTTCATCTTGGTTCCCAGGTGAGAATCTGAGCTGCATTTGCTTTTTTCTGCCGATTTAGTCGGAGCTTTTAGCAGCTAATTTCCACCACGTGATTCATTGCCATCGCTAAAACGGCAAAGTGCAAACCGGACTCCTGCTCCCAGATGGATACGGTCTTGAAATGAACATGAAGGTACAGATATGAACATGAGGGCGGACGTGCAGTGGTTTATCTCTTAGAGAAACGTGTTGAACTGGACAATCGTTGTCACCACATCTGTTTTCAGACTGTCTGATGAATAGCTTCCATGTTTCAGACCCATCGATCACGTTGAGTCATGTAATCCCTGCTGAAGTTATCGGTGATATGTTTTTAAGTGTGAGTCCAGAGTAGAAAGCAACGTGTGTGTGCGACCTGTGTTTGTGTAGAATCAGCCCCCCCCCGCAGCCGTGCATACATTAAAAAAGTTCGACTCAACAGTTCTCAACTTTTTAATTCTCTTGCTTTCTGCATTTGAGTTTCTCTGAATCTGCTCATGTGCCAGACTGTCGAATGGACCTTTATCAAACTCCTCTTCTGTTCTCGTCTTTGTGCGTCTTGTTAATTTCAACACCGAATACTCCTCAGTGTTAGGAACGCCAAGTTTTATTTATTCAGTGTTTTTCATTTTGTCTCCACGATATCAAACACTCCTCGGTGTTGCTCATGTCAGGAACGAAGAATCTGGAAAGTAATCTCCTTTTAGAGTCGAGGCCGATAGACTTCATTTTACAGAAATACAGTATTTATTGCCATTTTTAAATGTGTAAATTTTTCAGGGAAAGGGATAAAGATCATTTGTCACAATGTTTTTATGTATTAGATCCCATTTGTGTCGCATTCTAGGAAATGACAACTTGAGTTTATTTGAATCTTAATAAATTCATCCCACTCTTTACAATGGACTGGACCTTTATTTTAACATTTTAAAAAGGATAATTAGAACTGCCAACACAAACATGATTTCCTCATTTAAGACTATTCCATTACCATGATAAGAAAATCAATATATTAAGAGTATTCTGTTAAAGTGCAGTCATTAGAGAATGCAGTTATAAACACCCACAATCAAAGACAAACAATATTTTCCCGTGTTGAAGCAGCGATCATCGAGACACGGAGCGCTCTGTGGAAACCTCTCTGCTCTCCTGGTACGACGTGTACTTCTCACGGAACTCGTGCAGGAAGTTGTATTGCTGTGAAAAGGAAAAAGTCAATTTGTATCAGTAAACATGTTTGTAACAAAAAAACTAAATTCAAGAATTTACAGAAAATGAGCAGCAGCCAAAAAAGACACTAAAAGGGATCAGTTGTGGTTTTGTGGGTCAAATTATAATACATCACATTGGCCACAAACAGTAAATTTGACTTTGAGGGTTTATTTCAAAAAATGATATCACATCAATACTGGTTCAGGGAATTTTAAATAAAAGATGTGACCACACTCACAAAAGAGTCTTAAGAAGCTAAATTCATTCAGAAAAGAGCCTTCACCCACTTCTATGAATTTAATGTGTTTCTCAGAAAAATGGAGCCAAATGTTTTTCTTCATTAGAATTCTGAGATAATAAACTTGTAAATTCATAATTAAAAAACAAAAAGTTTCCCTCTAACACTGATCAGTTTATGGACATTTTAGATTTGTTTAAATGTAAAAACAACACAAGAAGCTAATTCCCTGGTATTTGGCTCCAAATTCATCTTTTCACACTTTCCAAGTTTGCTTCAGTGAAATGAAAAACCTGCAGCCTGGAAGGAGGAGGATATATAATCTATAACTATGTGATGGAAGAGTAGCCTCTCACCTTCACAGTTTGTATGGCTCCTGCTCCTCGGTGCTCCCGGAGGATCTCGATGGCTTTGTTCGCCGTCATCGTCGGCGAGAGCTGCAGCAGCAGACAGGCGGCGACTGAACAGAAACCAGAACACCACACCGTCATGTGATCAGAGCGCCGATGAACACGAGTAGAGAGCATCTAGCATTTATTTACAAGAGGTCAAAGTTTAGCAGATAATGACGTTCTGGCTTTGAACTTGAGTTGCGCGCATTGATTTGATACAAGGATTAAAAGGGGAAACTTTCAAAGCACAGATAAAATATTCTTACTTAATCCAGATCGTCCCAGGCCTCCATAGCAGCTGAAGGGGAAGAGAAAAAAAGCCCAAAGTTCATTTTATAGAATAAACAATACAGAAAAGTTTTAGAACATTTTAGAAAGAATCTTTTAACCGTAGAAAGGTTTCAGTTTCTTTGAATTTTTTGGGTTAAATTGTAAAAAAAGACTAGAAAAAAATCAAGCTTCACACTTTTCTTTGTCAGAAGCCTTTGATAATAGAATCATTGCCATACTACACACATTTAAATTCAGAGTATAAGTCTGAAGGACGACTTCACTCACTGGATCACCGTCCTCCGGTTGTTCTCGAGGCCGACCTGCAGCTGCTGGAGGATCTGGCAGCACTGCTGCAGCTCAGGAGCGTCTCCGTCCAGGAAGGGCGTGTGGTGGACGCTGAGGCCTCTCTGCCGGTACACGTCCAGCAGCGAGGGAACCCGGTACTTGTTGAGTTCCCCTCGGGTGCAAAACACAAACACGTCCTGGACGCCCTGGTTCTTGAGCTCCTCTGTCAACAAGAGACAAAGCCACATTTATAAACTGATTAAAACTCCTAAAACTGGTAACTTTGCTCAGTTAAAGAAACGAGTTAAAGAATCAAGTTCCTCTCACCGACGTCTCTTTGCAGACTCCTGCGAATCTCTTTGTATTTGCAACCTAAAATCAGATGAAGGGAATTTAATTGAGATGCAAAAACCAGGAGAAATAACACAAGAGCAGCAGGAAGTGTGAAGGATAAAGTGCAGCTTTACCTGGTAGTGCACATATCCCCAGAAACTGAGAGCTCTCCACCATGGACAGAGGCAACCTGAGAGCAAATCACAACACACAAGCACAGTTTAACAACAATCTGAGCAGATACTTAAAATCCTGAGAGACAATTACACATTTTGTTTCAAGACAAAACGAGTGAAACGAACCAGGAGACGTGAAAGGGCGTCAGCTGCTCCTCGCCGATCTCCTCGTCTTCTGATGAGTCAAACTCACTCGTCCTCATGACTTCAGACCAAAACACTGTCGGGAAAACCAAACAAAAAAAGGAGCTATGATCAAATTCAGTGTCAAGTCACAGTAAAAAGCGATTTTTGTGTTTGTTGATTGTTTTTCAGCTCATTTGCTTTTGATCATATTCAAAACAATAATCTTGATTTTAGGAAAAGTCCTGGTGTCTTTAAACTGTCATTCATAATTCCTGTTTTTGCTGGAAACACTTAACACTGGTACTTCCTGGTTTGTACACACAGGTTCTAGAAAACCCATCAAGGGTCATTACAGCAAACAGGATTCACCTGATCAGTCTGGAGACTTGAGATTTTCAATAGATTTCCCCCAAAATAAGTAAAGCCTCTTGAACCATTATGGAAAGAGTTAAATTACGATTAAAAAACAGTAAAGAAACAAACAGATGTGACACATGGATCAAATTAAAAAAACTATATTAAAATCAGGCGTGAGATGGTTTTGTTATGCATTTGGCTCTTGTTAGGTTTGAAAGTAGGTTTATATTTATTCTGATTAACAAAATGTGATTATTTCTTGATTGTTGAAGCAAAACATAAATTAAAAATAGGGTAAACTAGAAAAGCTTTTTATTTCGTAATTCAACTTCCTTCTTTTCCAGCATGGACTTCCTTATTTGAAGTTCACTAGGATTTGATATAACTTGGCTTGTTACATTTAACATCTATGGAATAAATAAATAAATATCATGTTTCTAAGTTATTTAGTGTGGACTTAAAAATCTAACACAAAACATGAGGTGTTTATAAAATGGGCGTGACTACTTCCTGAAGCCACTGGGTCTTAATGAAATATTCAGTAATGTAATATGATGCTAATAGTTGTGTGTGTGTACATGTCGTAGTACTAGTAGTAGTTGTACTATTTCCTCCACCACAGCTGGCTGAGCTAATGGCTAACACATGCTAACACCAGGACATACTAGGTCTAATAAATAAAAATAAACACTCACGTTTAAACTGAATGAAGCAAGTGACAGTTTCTACACTTTCCAGGAGTTAGTCAGACCCATTGAAGCCACAACACAACACAAACCCACACAGTGTTAAACATTAGCTTCAGTGCTGAGCTGTTGTTAGCTAACGTTAGCTTTGAGGCTAATCCGTGTAAACGAGGCCGGACAGAGACTAATGTGGTTTTATCTTGATTTAAACTTTAAGATAAAACCTCACACAGAAGTAGTAGTAGTATTTAAACTCGTGTATTCTGATGAATCCGTGTAGTTCTCATAGTTTCTTACCAGTCGGACTCAGCTCCGCTCCTCTGCATGTTTTTGACAGATCCGTCGGCTTCGATTTCAAAATTTAGCGAATAGCCAATCAGATTAGGGGATTGACCGTTAACCACGCCCCCCTGGAAAACGCCGCAAGCATGTAAACGCTCGATTTTATTTCCAAGGGTGAATCACACGGGCGGAGTGAACAAAAATAAATAAAACAATTTATTTTATACAACTTCCACAATCACAACAGCAAGTTATGATACAAAAATAAACGTAGATATTACTGTGGTTAAATATGAATATAATACATATACAACACAAGAAAATACACAAAATTAGTCAAAACAAAGTAAGTGTAAATATAAATACATAGAAATATATAAGTAGATTTACTATTAATGGGTAGAGAGCAGAATATCCCTGGTATTGAGAAATTTGGGAGGATAGATAGATAGATAGATAGATAGATAGATAGATAGATAGATAGATAGATAGATAGATAGATAGATAGATAGATAGATAGATAGATAGATAGATAGATAGATAGATAGATAGATAGATAGATAGATAGATAGATAGATAGATAGATAGATAGATAGATAGATAGATAGATAGATAGATAGATAGATAGATAGATAGATAGATAGATAGACTAATTAGGGACCTGAATATGTATATTTATATTATTCACTATGGACAGATTTCAAGATTGATCTTTTTATTGCTGCATTATTATAATTTATATGTCTCATTTCTATTTATTTCTTGTAAAAGCTCTTCGTCTGTTTTATAACATCTTATTAATGTTTTTTTTTTGTTAATCAAGCTGCCACTGAAAATATTTCACAATAATAATAAAAATGATTCTATGATACGTGCAGAAAACAAACAAACAATAAGGAAAACAGTAGAAAATACAATGATATTGATGCAGAATCTCCTTTGGGACGTTACCATGGTTTTAACCAGCCCTGACTTCCCCAGTAAATCACAGAGCTGCTGACTGAGCGTCATGCAGGACATCTGCTGTCTGCACAGAGCCGCTCACAGCTCAGCACCACACGGCTGCTCTCCTCCACCACACACCACCCAGCACTCGCTCCACCAGAGCAGCAGAACCAGGAGATCACTGAGGAGTTTAACATCTTTCACTGCATCTTTCTAAATGTCTGGAGGAGGAAACACAGAGGAGCTGTGACTGAGGTGAGTTGTCTTCTGCCTCAGCTGTCAGTCTTTGTTTAGCTCTGGAGGATTCCTGCTTATTGGGACTCTGACTTTATCATGATGTCGGGTAAACAAAGAGAAATATGCTTTTAAGTAGCTAACATGCACATATCAGTCATGTAACCTGCACTTCAAATAGGATTTCTACATTATCTGCTTCCAGAAGTGGTGTAAAAACAATCTCATTGAAGCTACAATCAATCTCAGTTACTTTTATGTTTATTTTCAATTTGAATGATAAGTCTTATCGTGGTATTGTTGTATTTTCCGGTGTGTTTTTGCTGATCCGGGCTCGTCCTTCTGTCAGTGCACTTATAGGGAGGGAACTTGGCTCCTGCAGCCGTTTCCCCTGCAGGGCTGAGCTCTTTGGCTGGCTCCTCACTTCCTTAGCAGAGGGGCTGCTGGCAGGGGCAGCATCTGAGCAGGTACCACAAACAAACAGGAAGGTAGACCTGAAAATACATTACAAATGTTATTAAAACTTGTACTAAGCTATGATGTAATGGTAAAAACAATACATGTGGACAGAATTTAAATTTTAGTGCTTAAAAACAGATCCAATTCCATGCAGGTGTAAGGTTTTTGAGTTTCTTCTTATAATCTCTGGGAGTTTTTGGTTAAAAATGGGTCAAAGGTTCAAGTTACAGAGAGAAAAACAGGTGGAGGACTCTGCTTTGTTCCTATTGTGCATCTTCAACTTTCCCTGTAACTCAATCTGTGTCTGAACGACAAAGAGGAAGAGCTCTTCTCTTCACAGTTTATCTCCTCCACCCTAAACCCTACAGGTCATACCTGCTGCTCAAAGCGTGAACATTAATCTCTGAGTGTTTGCAAACAAGCTTGTTTGTGTGTTTCTCTCTGCACAGGCCATGAAGCCCCAGGAGGCCGAGCTCGTCACAGAAATCTCCAAGGTATTCTGCAGCTTCCCCACCCCCCCAGCCTGCCTGCTTTTCTTAAAGAGGCCGTTCACTTTAAACATTTTAAGATCTCATTATTTGCTGAATTAGCAGCAGATAAGTAATAAATAATCCCTGAGTTGTCCATGACACCTGCTGTCCCCGTCTGTCCCCTCAGCTGCAGTGCATGGTCTCTGAGCTGAAGACGGGTTTCACCAGCGCTCTGCTGGAGCTCGGTCAGATCCAACATGGAGACACGTACCTGAGGGAGGAGCTGGAGGAGAACAGGAGGAGCTGCCAGAAGAAAGCTCGTCACCTGGAGGCTCTGGTGGAGTCGCTGAGGGTCAGAATGAACACAAACAAACAGCAAACACGTCAACAACAACACAAACACTTTAGAGAAAGAGAGATGAGAGAAATATTCAAGCTTTGACTGATGTTACTCTGATGATCCTCCACTGAAATGATTTAGTTCTGGACATTAAAGAAAATAGTTTGTGTGTTTGTGTGTTTGTTGTTTCACAGGAAGAACTTGGTGTGATGCAGTGTCAGATCCTACAGCTGTACAGTCACAGACAGAGACCTCAGCAGGAGGGAAAGAGCTCCACATCCAAACAGAGGGACAGGTAACACACACACACACACACACACACACACACACACACACACACACACAGGTTATGTAACAGGAGAAAGAAAACAAGGTATATCATAAACAACAGTCAACAAATATTAATGCACAATATTTTCCAAATTTCATAAAATATATTAATTGTGTGTTTAGTTATGATACCTTGGTATTATTTTTATATATAAATAGGATCAAAGTGTAGATGAGTATAAAATAAATATATCAACGCTTAAATCAGCAATTTGATAATGAATAATAATTTTTCTATATTTCTATAACTATTTATTAGTTTATACATTTGTAATTTGTTGTCCTTCATACGGGACTGCTGGAAATACACCAGTAGAAATCATAACACAAAGCTTGTTGGTTATATATGAGTCACGACACAGTATAATATACAAGATAAAGGCTGATATCCTTTTAGATCAATATTTGTTTACAGGATTAATAATCCATGTAGTTCTATTACATTGATTACATGTGTGCTGTGATATGACGACATCCCCTAACATCTTACTATGTTACTGCAAGTTCAATAATATAATAAATCATACAATGAGAAGTCTTCTCCTGTTGCTGTGCAGCCGGGACTTGGCCGAGGCGACGGCCGGACGGAGTCAGTGTGAGTGCTCGGCTCCTCCGGCCTGTTTGTCCAGAGGGAAGCTGCTGCTGCACTGCTTCCTGCAGGGACTCAAAGCCGGACTGAGCGAAGGAACAGGTGAGATCCTGTCATGGGAAACACAGCAGCGATGTTTTAATATTAAAGTAGTGTCCTTAAGAAAAACTGTTGCATTAACCTGAAAATCAAGAATCAACATCTTAACACAAAAACAGAGCGATATAAACAGAAACCTTGACCACAGAGAATCGAAGGAAAGAAGCTGTTTGATCGTCAGATTCTCTCTGAGACGTTCACTTACAGACACAAATAACATGAATCAACTCCATGAAAATACTTTATCTTAAAGTGTTGGCCACAGTTCAATAGCTAAGAAGCACTCAGTGCAGCAGAAGCTCTTAGTTCCCGTCCCTGTCGGACTGGACAGGAAACAGAACCTCTGTGGAGCTGAGTGTCCTCCTGTCTGTGCAGATGCTCGGCATCAGGTGGCCATGCAGCTGCTGCATTCTGAGTGGGAGTACGTCTCCACATTAAACCAACTTTACGACCAATACAAGACTCCACCAGCTCATCAGACCACCGCGGAGCCATAGTAAGTGACACACAGCTCACACAACCCAAATTACCTTTCTTATTTTACATCTCCACGCAAAAAGGAGTCAATTTAGGGAACAGATTCTGAGACACAGAGGCAGAAATGGAAGTTAATCTATCTTCCCAGTGTTGCCACAATTGTCCAGGTATCAAAAACATCTTAAAAATTTCTCCTCCTCTTTTCCTCTCTGGTTCAGTCAGACGTATGGGACGTTTGTGGAGCAGCTGTTACAGCGACACCTCATCTTCAGGAACACGCTGCAGGAGAGATTATCTGCCGAACACTGGAAGTCTCTGATCGGAGACATCCTGGTGCAGCTGATCGGACAGAACGACGTGAGTAGATTCCTTAAACTAGATCTACCGGCCTGTTATTGTCCAACTCCTCCAACCAGAGCAGTTTCAGTCTGAGTTCATCTTTACAGACTCATAGGAGGTCACTGTGACCTTTGACCTTCGAAATCAGTTCATATTTGAGTCTAAGTTAATGCTTGTGCTGAATTTGACATACAAAATGATTTCAGCTGCTCATATTTGTTCTAATTTGTGTCGTGCAGACGTCTTTTTCCGACATGTACCTCGGGTACACGACCACGCTGGCGTCCTTCCTGTCGCTGGAGTTCAACAGACTGAACCATCTGGAGAAAGGCCTCAAAATACGGGTATTTTAAATAACAAATAACGTCAGCGTCCCTCGCTTGCGACGAACTGACGGTCAAGTTGTGTCTGATTCCACAGAGCGGCCAGATAGAGAGAGAAGAGATGAAGCTGCTCTCGCTGCTGCTGGCGCCCGTCTCTCGGATCCACGGCTACCTGAGCCACATCCAGGTGAGTTCAGAGATCAAACTTTTAGAGACACTTTTAGAAACACTTCATATACATTAAAACTAATTTTCTTATTGCATTGTTTGCATTTCAACACTGAAAACCTTCTCCACTCTCCCTCTGCAGAACCTGCTGCAGTGGACGGGTAAAGATCATCCTGACTGCAGCCTCCTCCTGGGCGCCGAGCGGGCGCTGAGGAGCCTCTTGACTCGCTGTCACATGACTCTGGAGGAGGACGTCCGGTGGGAAGACGCGGGAGGAGCAGGTCAAAGGTCAGGGCATCATGAAAAAACGATCATAGATTTCACTGAAAACACACAATTAGTTTACATAGCTGAGATGTTCTTTTATCTTTTGTAAAGCTGTTAATCCAGAATGTGGCATAAAGATGATGTTTCAAGTTATTCATGAGAGTAAATAATAAATAATCTGAGTCTGAAAACAGCAGCCGGTGATTTTAAAGCTCCTCAGTTCACAGTTGGACATTTGCATTGATCTCAGTTGCAGGAGCAGCAGCTGCTGTGATGCTTCAACCAGTTCATCGTCTGCAAATTGTTGCACCAGGGTCCAGCCAACCAGAGAGGAAGCAAACTCTGCTGCTCAGAGGTGAGTCTCGCCCCCTGCTGGCCATCTGATCACACAGCACACAGAACACCTGCAGAAATAATGTGTTTCTTAGGCCTTAAAGGGACTCTTACCTTTGTTGCATTTGAGAATTACAGCACATTCAAATCATCCCGCCTTCCTCCAATGCCCCACCCCCTCGTTCCCATCCGCGGTGTTTTTTTGAAGAAACTTTATTTACAAGCAGACTTTCAACCTACTGCCTCCGCGCACGCACGTGAGTTTTTGTTTACCAAAGCAATGGATTCGGATTCAGAAGCACCGGTAAGTTATAAACATTGATGACGCGGGCCCGAATGCGCCACAAGAAGCAGACGGAAAACCTGCATGTCCATGCAGCAAACAGACAGGTCTGTCGGCCAATAAGGTCCTTCGGTCCGAAGAATTTTATTGGTTGAAGTTTTCACTAAATATTATGAGAGTGAAATAATTGTTTGTTTTTACTCCTGGTGGGTCTGTCTTGCATTTTAGAGTGTCATTACCTTATTAATACCAATTTAACCTTATCCAAAAAAAGTGTAAAAATGCAACAAAGGTAAGAGTCCCTTTAAAGACATTAAGGTGAAACATACCAAAGTAGAAGTAGTTTAAGTGGAAAACAATAGAATATCTTGTCATATATATTTTTGCAGCAGCCACTTTAGACAGCTCAGGGAGGAGCATTCAAATCCTTGGTTTATGTAAAAGAAAAAAGATATTTTCAAAATTAAGAAGTTCAAGAATCTAAAGTAAAAGTTTTTACATAAGAGGAAAGTAAGAAAAACGCCTCATATCTCCAGTTTTGGAGGTTTTGATCATAGGTCTTAGATCATCATGGGTAGAAAGTAAGGAGTCAAGTCACAGAGGGAGGAAAGGATTGCAGGGGTGGATCTATGATTCTAAATCAAGGGGCATGAGGGGGCCACAACTTACACAGAGGGGCCAATGATCCAACATGCATGAGAAGCTCCTGATTCAGAACAATGAACATTTAAATCATTCCTTGTTTAGTGTTAGTAAAAAATACAAGTCCCACTCTCTGACTTCCTCCTCTTCCCTCAGCGACGAGCAGCCCTCGGCCTCCGTCCCTAACGGCGTGGACGGACACAGCTCCATGCGGGTGGAGTGCTTGTCCTGCAGCCCGTGGCGGAGGAAGAGCTGCGGGAAGGAGAGGTCGCCTCTGAACCTGTCGGCTCGAGACTGTGGACACGCCTACTGCTCCCTCCTCACCCCCGAGCCTGCAGGGTGGGGGGAGAACAGCGACTCGGGTCAGGGCACCTTCACCCACGGGCTGGACGCTCCTCGTGGGTTCCCCAGCCTGGAGGACTGCGAGACGGACCCGGACGACACCTCGGCCTTCGACTACTCCTCGGTGACCTCCTGCAGCCCGGATGGCACGCTGCGCCGGGACATGACGGCCAGCAACAGCGGCGAGGAAGAGGAAGAGGAGGAGGAGGAAGAGGAGGACAGTCAGGTGCCGGTGCTGTTGAAGCCCTCGTACAACCAGCAGCAGTCCAGGGAGGCTCCCAGAGAGAGGACTGTGTGTCTGAGGTGGCAAATCCCCAGAGTGACTCCTCACCCCCCCCTGAGGAGCCCGGCCGGGTCGGGGGGGGACGGACAGAAGCCGTGTCTCGTCAGCTCGTACGGGAAGAGGCTGGTCAGCGTCCGGACAGGGTCACCGCCTCTGCATCCAAAAAGTGCCTTCAGGCCCATCTGGGACGATCCGTCCAAACAGGTGAGGAGTTGCTTCCTCACTGGTTTCCTGTTTCCTCATCTCCTCCACTAGTTAGAGTTACTCCTCTGTGTTTCCTCGTCTCCACGGAAGTCTGATTATCTTTGAGTTTAAATCACAAATGGTTCAAACTTAGAGAAACTCCAGACATGAGAAATCACATTCAAGAGGCCAAACACATGCTTTGTGACCTTGACCTTTGACCTCCCAAATCTAATGTGTTTATCCGTTAGACTCAGTGACCATTTGTGCCAAATTTGAAAGGATCCTCTCGAGGCGTTTTTTAGTAAACATGTTCACAAGGCAAATAAAGGTTTCACGAGGTAACATACCTGTATATGAAAGTGTACGACCGGAGAATCTTTTGTGTGTGAAAGGCAAAATCATTTTTCATGTCTGAAAACAGCTCATGTGAAAGTTTGCACCTATTCTGAAGAATTCCCCCGAGGTGTTCCTGGGAAGTTGCAAGAACACAGTGACCTTGATCTTTGAAGGAATTTCCCTGGAGGTGTTTCTGAGCGTCGCTGGCTTTAAGACACGTGAAGCCTCATTGATTTAATGCAGAATATTGTTTGTGATCAGTGTTTCTTTAAATCCCCGACAGCTCTCTGTCCGTTTCCTTTCATGAAAACTCAAAGCTCCTGTTTGCTCCTCTCCTCACGAACCAGGTGGATTCAGCTCCAGAGAAAGAAAACCGACAAGGATTCGTCCCGATCCAAGCTGCAGCTCGACAGAGTTTTCAGACCTTGCACCCGAGCAGAGAGAACCTGAGGTGAGTCTCCATCAGGGCGGAGCTTGAACTCTGATTAAAGGCTTCAGGTGCAGATGCAGTAATCTCTCCACCTGCTGCTTCTCTCTCTCTCTCTCTCTCTTCAGACCAGGCCTGGCTCATCAGCGCTGTAACCATGCACCGGCGGCGATGAGCAGTGGAGGATTGTGGGAAGAAAGCGAGGACAGCGAGGGACCCTGCAGCACCGTTTGACCCCCCCCCCCCTCCTCAGAGACACAAACACGCACCGAACCTGAGAAGTGACGAGTTTTTTTCACGACATCAACAACAACGCATGAATGAGAACTCCTGGAAACTGAATTTTTGTCATTTTCTGTTAAAGTAAAAAATTGTGTTAACGCTACAAATATCTGTGTTTGGATTTTTGGTTCTTCACCATCAAACTTTGACATTCAGGGTCAAATTTTAAGGGGTTTTGTGGCTGCAAAATAATTTAGCAACACACAGAGGAAAGAAAATCGATACTTAAATAACCACACTATCGCAATTTCCAATATATGCAAATATACGTGGCAATAAAAATAATTCTGATTCTGATCTGAAGCTAAATCATTTGAGAAATAGCTTTTTTGAGGCATCAAAACCAAACTTACCATAGAAATTAACACTTGACAGAAACCACCTTTGAGAAAAAAGTTGACTTTAAATCTTTAGTCCAAATCCTGTCTGTTAACATGGAGGAGGTGAAGCACATTACCTATACAAGAACCAGCCAGCAGGGGGCGGTCAAGACACTTTGGCTTCACTTTTAAGAGCTGTCATTTCATCCATCTTTACAGGTTTACATTTAAAGGACTAATACTTGGGACTGTGCTGTTTCCAGTGTTTATGCTAAGCTAACCACTGTGTGTTAAACCCCTCATTCGTTTCAATGAGTAGCAGAGGAACAGTGGATTTACAGCACCAGGAAAAGAAAAACAAGAGAGAAGTGGTTCAGTACAAAATAAGACTGGGTGATTTATTAATCTCATCAAGACCATTAATACAAAGCAGTTAAAAGGCCACATACCATCAAATAAACCGACTGCTGGATCAAGCTGTTACCGTGCCACCGGAGGAAAACCAATCTGGTCCTCTGTTGGGGGGGGGGGGGGTTAAAATAATAAAGAGGGGGAAACAAAAACTTGGCAAAATCAACCCCAACAATACTGACGTGGGAAATGGACAGAACCCGAGGGGGAGAGACGAGTGAAGAAGTGATGACTCCTCTGTCCCCTCTCGACCAGGACCACTCTGCTGGTTCAGAGCAAAGTGGGCAGAGGGGGGGGACCAGGGGCACGAGTGATTTCCTGTTTGTGTGTATTTTTAAAAAAATCTGCTGAGATCCAGCGGGTGTTTCGGCGTCTGGGGGGGGGGGTGGGATCGAACAGAGACGGTGGAACTTTTCCTGCTCCGATCCGCGGTAGAAAGTGAGTTGAACAGCTGCATAGGACCAACGCATTTACAAACACGACCTATAACAACCGTGGCTCGTCAACAGTACAGCCTAAAGTGCACAAAGTGTGTTTCTCAGAAAACAAAAAACAAAAAGAAAACAAAAACATTCCAATTCTTCACTACGATCGAACACTTGCAGCCGAACACACGTCTTTTACATATTCAGCTGCGGCTTTAATACAATTTCCGACCCTTTGTTTAATGAGCGTTAGCATTAAAAAGTCTTTGAAAAGGAGAAAAAAGGCAATTAGTAGGATGTACAAAGTGAAGCACACGTCTAAGTAAGTGCTTGGCATATTGAACTGTATCTTCTTTTTTTTTTTCTCATTGCTTTAAAACATCTAAGGGGGCGGGGCATCGGAGGGGGGCGGGGCATGGGAAGAAAGAAAATGGCTTTCCTCAGTTAATACTCCCAGTGATTCAACTGGAGATTGTCTGTAAGTACGTTAGTGACAGTGACCTGTTTTTTTTTTCTCGTTTTGTTTTTTACGTTTTTTTTATCCGACTGTAGCAGCATTGGATTATTAGGCAAATATTTTTTTTTTTGACTGAACAGATGCGGATGAGGATACGATACAACAGGGAAGAAAAAGAAAAAATTGTCATTTTATACAAATTATTTAGTTAGTGTATACATGTTACATATACACAGTATCCACAAACATGTACAATTTCATAGTGTATAGCTTTGTTCTAAACATTACATAGGCAACTTTATTTTTTTAGCATTTTAGACACCGTTTGCTTATTTCTGTAAAGTACAAAACAAAATAAAAGGCACATCTGAGCGTGATGCTTGGATTATTTCAGTCTTTCCAAAGTGAAACCAAAAACGTTTCAAGCAGAAAAAGGAAAAGAGGGAGAGATCGAGAAGAAGAAGAAGAAGGGTTAAAAAGTTCCTCTTCTTCATGGGTTTCTTAAAAATTTATTTATTTATGGGGTTTTTAGGGAGGGGAGGGGTGGGGTATTTGGTGCAGCCACTGGGGGGCGCTGACTCAGCTTTGGTGGGAGGTTTGCTTGCTTCCAGTGCTGAGCTTGAATACCGATGAAGACAGGTTGGTGGTCGGGAGAGGAGCACAGTGTCGGACAGCAGTGGGGGGGGGGGGGGGGGCGGGGGCGGGTCAGACGCGGAGAGGACACGCCTCCTTGTCCCTCCGCCCCCCCGTGGCGCTGCTGTGTGATATCGCCGCTGAGGGATTTGATTTCTCCTTCCTGGTTGGATGAAAACCTGCTGACTCATCCCGAGCGTGATGAGGACCAGAGCCTGGGGGTCAGAGGTCACCGCTGTTTCTCTCTCTTTTTTAAAAAGGCAACGTTTTGTTTTCTGTCTTCAGACACGAAACCAACAATCAGACAGTTTGACTCGGTCCAGTCACAGTGTTCAGTGGGGGGGGTCGGGGGGGATTCAGTGTCGCCTCCTGCTCGTGTTTCCTGTTAATGTCACATTTGTTTAAAAAGAAGAAGAAGAAGAAAATCCCTTATCCCCCTGCATAAAATAAGACTTTGGCAACTGTTTGTTTTCAGTTAGTAGGAAACAAGTCAATGGAAATGTCTGCTGCCCCCCCCAGCCCCCCCCACCCCACCGAGAAGGAGGAGGAGCTACGTCTCAGGTTCATCCGAGTGGAGGAGGAGGAGAGAGGGAGGGACTCCGGGGTGACGTCAATGCCCAAAGAAACAAAGCATGACAGTTAAGGCTACAAAGTCCACGCCCCCCCCCCACACTCACCCGGCCCTGGTGATGGAGGAGTGGGACCCGGGGGGGGGGGTGAGTTGGGTGAACGGGCGGGGTGAGAACTCTAAATCAGGAAACGTTCTCGCTCCGAACAGAAGAGACAAACACAAACACCCGACTCCTTGTTGTTTATTAGCTGGCACACCGGTGTGGGTTTCTCATTGGCACAGAGGGTTCCTGATGAAGGCGGAGCTACTGATCCCCTGAGAGGCACGGCGGGCGGCGGGCGCGTGGCGTTAACAGTATGTGGAGCAGAGTTTTTTTCTTTCTGATCAGTAGCGTTGGAGTCCACTGTGTCCCGGTCGGAAGGCGACAGGTTTGAAGTTTTGCACGTTGGCGTTTCGAGAGGAACCGGCGCCGACTCACTGGCTGCTGTCGGCGTTCTCCACCAATGAGAGGCCTTGTAGCGGCGGCTGCAGCAGCTCCCTTTTGTATGTCTTTGGTGGGAGTTTGGGGAGTTGCGAGCTGGAGTTGTGGCGGGGGGGCACCGGGGGGGCGGTGATGGGGACAGGAAGCGGGCAGAGGCTGTTCTGGCTGGCGCTCAGCGGACAGCTCCGCCGGGGGACGCGCGGCGACGGCGTGCTGGGCGGCGTGTTGGGAGAGCTGGGGATGCTGTTGAAGTCCCAGTGGTAGCGGCCCACGGGGGAGGGCTGCAGGGGGGGGTAGTTGATGAAGATCTCCGGGGGCCGCTGGGGCACCGGAGGAGGCGTGTCCGGCAGAGGGTCGCGGGGGGGCGGCGGCGGCGGGCTCGGGAGCGGGCCGTCGAGGGCGGGGCCGTTGTAGGCCGGCAGGCGAGGCTGGTTCCTGGGGAGAGGGGGGGGCAGCCGGGGGGGAATCGCTGGAGGGCTGTCGCACCTGGAGCTCAACTGGAGAGAGAGAGAGAGAGAGAGAGAGAGACATCAGAGCTCGATCAGGACAACAAGGATCACTCAACACAGCGTTTAACAGAGGATTCAACCTATGAATTAAATGATAAAAATATACTACTTCTTCTCAGTAAACTCTTCTTGTATTTAAGAGTATATGTTATAAGCAGGAAATGATGCAGCGCTCCTACTTTGGCTTCAGACATGGCATCTTTCCTTCGTGGCGGTAGAGGCGGCGGCCGGAGCAGCTCCTCTCCGAGCTGGTGGAGGCTGCCGCAGGAAACCGACTGGAACTCTGGGAAAAAGAAATAAAAAGAATCAGTATGGATACCAGATCAAAAACTTCAAACAAATTAATAAAAGCATGATGCCTAGCAACACAAATTCAATAAAAGACAAAAACAAACTCTAGACTTACTTGAAGGCGGCAGAGGAACTGGAACAAATATGGAGTTACTACCTGTAAAAGTGAAGAAAAGACAAAGATTGAAGATCTTGAATTTGAAAAGTGAGCTCAACATGTACACAAAAGCAAACTTGTGACTAAATCAACACTAGAGTTTGTGTTAGATGTTCAGAATCGATGCAACAATAACATGTGAACTAAGTGGGTGTTCAACAGGTGAAAGGCACCGACCATGTAATGAAACATTTCATCTAATTAACAACATAACAAAGATGCCTCCAAAAAACAATACAAAACAAAACACAACACACAAAAAGGACAGAACTACACAAAACTAAAGAACACAAATTATAATGAAATGATATTCCAGAAACCCAAAGATGAGTGGATCTCTGGAGGAAGTCGTCTGGACTCACCGCCGTACGAGCTGAACTCGGCGCCGCCGTACGAGTTGCTGAGGTCGTGATCCATGAAGACCGAGCTGAGGTCAGAGCAGGCCGACTGCGGGGGGGTGGGCGTGTTGGGGGAGGTGGGCACCGAGGCCGACACCGGCATCTCCGGCTCGGTCTCGGCGATGCTGCGGAAGGTGATCTTATGGGGGGGCTCCCTCTCCAGGGGGACGGGGTGGCCCTTCAGGGTCCCAGAGGTAGAGGTTCTCACCGGCCGGATGCCCGGAGACTTCAGAGTGTACAAGGTCTTCCTGGGCTGCAGGAGAGAGAGGGAGAAGGAGAGAGAGAGGGAGAGAGTAAGAGAGTGAGAGAGTGAGAGAGTGAGAGAGTGAGAGAGTGAGAGAGTGAGAGAGTGAGAGAGTGAGAGAGAGAGAGGCAGGAAGCCAACAGTGAGAAACGTTTCATCATCAGAACTCATTCTCTCCTTCTGAGAATAAACGTTGGGCATTCAAATGTCTTTCTCGACCTCAAAAGTGAATATTTGAATTAACAAATATGACTAAAGACTCAATTATGACATGTTACATTACATTATTACAGGGGTTTTCAACTGGTTTTGTCCCAGGGACCACCATTCTGACTAGAAAGTAATCCGCGGCCCACTGATGGGCCTACGGACGCGCTTGCCTCTGCGTGTGTGTGTGTGTGTGTGGATAGAAGGAAGTTTTAACATTTGGTTTTCCATGTTGGTTTAAAAACCTCAAACAAATCTAGAAAAATCGGTGAAAAAACAACAAAACGGTTGATTTTCAGTGCTTAAGAATTGAAAACAAAATTAAAATGCAGTTTGTAGTTGTACTGCATCTCAGAACCATATGTACATCAATATATAACGTTCATGACTCAAATGTACAGACATGTAGCTGACATGTTAAACATGAGAGAATGTTAAAGTAACGGTGATCAATAACAATCACCATAAACTGGGGCTACAAGTAATGCAGAATATGTCACAAATGATAACCATACAATACCACGCAAACAATTGAGGCCTACTTAAGTTTAACCTAATGATCACCAGCACCTTTATATTGTTTTAGACATATTTTTCTTATTTGAGATATTTTTCACGATATTCAAGAGTAATCTGGAAATGTGTTGATTATATCAAAGCAAATTTCGCGGACCCCCTGCAATGCCGTCGCGGACCACCAGGGGGACGCGGACCCCCAGTTGAAAACCCCTGCATTATTACATTACATGTCATTTGGCAGATGCTTTTATCCAAAGCGACTTACCATGAGTGCATTCAAATTATCAGTGGTTTATTAATTAAGTTAAACTCCAAATAACATCTAAATCCCAGCAGAGGGAAGAGAGTAAATTAGTTTTGCACATAAACTCAAACTACTGAAAGAAAGTAGATTAAGGGTAAAAGGTGCAGATATTAATAATTTCAATCAGCTACTTCTAAGGTTTAGCCATCAGAACTCATTCTCTCTCTTTCTCTGAGAATAAACGTCGGCCATTTAAAAGTCTTTCTTTACCACAAAAGTAAATATTTGAATTATTGAATTAACAAATATGACTAAATACTCAATTATCAGTGGATTATTAATTTAGTTAAACTCAAAGTAACATCTTAATCCCAGCAGAGGTAAGAGAGTAAATTATTTTTGCACATAAACTCAAACTACTGAAAAAAAGTCAATTAAGGGCAAAAGGTACAGATGTGACAATTTTTCAATCCGCTGCTTCTTGGAGGTTTTTAAACTTGGTCTATCATTCAGGATATAAACATTTTAAAGTACGATAAATAAGTCATAATTGCAGTAAACATTGCTGCCACAGTCTGGACACTTACAAATCTCTCTTTCTCTGAGAATAGACCTCAGTCATTTAAAAGTCTTTCTTTACCACAAAAGTTAATATTTGAATTAACAAATATGACTAAAGACTCAATTATCAGTGGTTTATTAATTTAGTAAAACTCAAAGTCACATCTAAATCCCAGCAGAGGTAAGAGAGTAAATTAGTTTTGCACATAAACTCAAACTACTGAAAAAAAGTCAATTAAGGGCAAAAGGTACAGATGTGACAATTTTTCAATTAGCTGCTTCTTGGAGGTTTTTAAACTTGGTCTATCATTCAGGATATAAACATTTTAAAGTACGATAAATAAGTCATAATTGCAGTAAACATTGCTGCCACAGTCTGGACACTTACAAATCTCTCTTTCTCTGAGAATAGACCTCAGTCATTTAAAAGTCTTTCTTTACCACAAAAGTTAATATTTGAATTAACAAATATGACTAAAGACTCAATTATCAGTGGTTTATTAATTTAGTAAAACTCAAAGTCACATCTAAATCCCAGCAGAGGTAAGAGAGTAAATTAGTTTTGCACATAAACTCAAACTACTGAAAAAAAGTCAATTAAGGGCAAAAGGTACAGATGTGACAATTTTTCAATTAGCTGCTTCTTGGAGGTTTTTAAACTTGGTCTATCAATCAGGATCTAAATAGTATTTCTTATTTTAACGTACGATAAATAAGTCATAATTGGTCTTCCTGGGCTGAAGGAGAGAGAGAGAGAGGCAGGAAGCCAACCGTGAGAAACGTTTAGCCATGAGAACTCACTCTCTCTTTCTCTGAGAATAAACGTCATTCAAATGTCTTTCTTTACCTCAAAAGTAAATATTTGAATTATTGAATAACAAATATGACTTAAGACTCAGTTATCAGTGGATTATTCAATTTGTTAAAGTCAAAGTAACATCGAAATCCCAGCAGAGGTAAGAGAGTAAATTAGTTTTTTACATAAACTCAAACTACTGAAAAAAAGTAAATTAAGGGCAAAAGGTACAGATGTGACAATTTTTCAATTAGCTGCTTCTTGGAGGTTTTTAAACTTGGTCTATCAATCAGGATCTAAATAATATTTCTTATTTTAACGTATAACAAATGTCTGTTTGGAACTCAATTGAGAGTTTTAATTGCTATCACAGTCTGGACACTTACAAATCGAGGAGCCTGCCTACAGTTCCGTGGCTCGATGTCCATGGACATTTTGAACAGGTAGTCCACGAACTCCTTCTCACTCCTGTTGCCCATCGGGTTCAGGTTCTCAAAGAACCTCTGTGTGACAGAAACAAGACAAGTCGTGAGTTCAGGATCCGAGTAGAAGCTTTTTAAAAAGCTGAGACAGCAGAAGAAAATTAGAGGATCAGTTGCCCTCTCAAGGGCTATGCAGATTAATGGAAATCCAGATTCCCCCCCCCTCAACAACAGATATCACTTTTAAGAGGTGGGCAGGCAGAAACCTGAGGGTTATTGACCAGTTGCTTTGTGACCCCGGTATTCAGCCATTCTCCTATCTACAAGACACATTCCTTTTACCCCAAAGTGATATGTTCCGTTTTTTTCAGATAAGAAATTACATTACAAACCATACAGATTGGAATATAATCAAAAATGCTCCAACGAACATGGAAATTTACTTTATTAATATAACTAAACATCAATTACCCAGTAAAAAGCATGTTTCCCATATATACAGAAATCTGTTACTGGATACATCAGACAACACTTTTTATATTAAAAACAAATGGGAGATGGAGTTAAATATTATAATTGAGGATGGGGAGTGGGAAACAATGTGCATTGCATGTCATAAAGGTATCAATAGTAACATGTGGAAGGAGTTTGATTGGAAGATGAAGACTAGGTTCTTTAAGACGCCCTCCGTGGTCTCTAAATTTGCAGATAATCCAGCGGCAATATACTGCTGGAGACGATGTGGAATGGTTGGCGACCACTCACACATACTTTGGGATTGCCCAATGACGTTTCCTTTCTGGAAGGGGATAAAGAGCGAGATAGATAAAGTTTTGTGAATTAATATACTATTCACCCCAAGTCAGTTTCTTTTCGATCTAACTCCTGAAGGCATGTACACAAGAGACCAAGAGCACTTGTTACATATACTCTTGATAACTGCTAGGAAAATGGTGACAATAAAATGGTTGAATCCACAGCCACCTACAGTGGAAACAGAAGCTGAGGGAGGTGTATGGAATGGAGGCTTTAACTGCTCAATTACAATTAAGGTCTGATGTTTTTGTGAGGAGGTGGCTACCTGCAGGATACCTCTCTAACTGAGGGGGATTGTCTTAACTGTCCATTTATTTATTTTAGGGCTGGGCAAGTTAACTTGTTTCAATCGAGTTAACTCAAGTGATGAGTTAGCTCGATTAATTGTTTTATCTCGCATTAACTCAGGTTTGATTATATATTGTTTTATTGTGAAAGTCAGGCTTTTATTTTGTGAAAGTCTGTTGCTGACTGCTGCAGAACAGGAAAAAAGAAAATAATTGGCGGATAAACAATCGAGTTAACTCATCACTTGAGTTAACTTGCCCAGCCCTAATTTATTTATTATTTTTCACTAATCAGTCTGTCATATATAATTTGTGATGTTGTCAAGGAATGTTTGTGTTTCTCTTCAATAAAGTTCTAAAAAAAAAAAAAAAAAGCTGAGACAGTGGGAGAGAGTGATGTGAGTGAGCGCTCACCCGGATGTCGTGCTCCACCTTCAGGCAGTACGGCTGGTTCTGGTACTGCTGGATCTCTCCGGTGATCTCAGCCACTTTCCTCCTCTTGCTGAAGTTGATCAGCGCCTTGCCGTGGCGTTTGAGGAAGTCGGGGTTTCCCTCCTCCGTCTTCAGGATGTTGGTCAGATAGATACCTGAGGAGCAAGAGAAGAACTTGTAGCTCTGTCCAGTAAATAGGGGGAAGCAACTGAAAACGTGCAGGAACCATAGATGTGTATTTTGAGACTTGTAGTGTTTCCATAGTAACAGGGTAGATGACTTACCAAAGAAAGGCACACAGGGTGGGTTTATTGACTTGAGTTTAGCCAAGTATTTCTTAAAATGGTCTTGGCTCAGTTCCACAGCTTCTTCCAGAATTTTCCTTTTCCTCTCTGGTATTGCCTGTGGAGGGAGGAGGGAGAGGAGGAGAAGGAGGAAGAGGAGGAAGAGGAGAAGGAGGAGGGAGAAAAGATAAACGAGGTTCAGCTTCAGACTGAAATCTTGACAGAACCAAAACACACGTCAAAGTGACAAAGAGCAGAAGCTTCTCTGTCGTGCCAGTGGATTTCTCAGCCGGACTCGGCTCCATATGGACAGAGTCTTTGTCCTCGGGGCTCATGCATCAGAAAACACGAGCAGGAAGAATCATAAACCCGTTTAGAATCATTAAAGAGACTGGGTTTGCAATTTTGCACTTAAACATATTTTCCCCTTCATTAAAAAAATGAAATCTCTGTTCTCATGACCTTCATTTTACAAAATAGAACGCTCCTTTAACACAGTGTTTTACTGAACATACGTCAAAACCAAACAC
This sequence comes from Limanda limanda, assembly GCF_963576545.1. NCBI lineage: Eukaryota > Metazoa > Chordata > Actinopteri > Pleuronectiformes > Pleuronectidae > Limanda > Limanda limanda. The sequence continues at coordinate 22,181,373 of NC_083647.1, read as the reverse complement.
AAACATAAACCCAGTCCGTTACACTATTAGGCCGACACTTGCCTGTGTATTTTGTTTGTTTGTTATTTTGTTGCTTGTCTGTTTGAGTAGCTAGCTGAAAGCAAAGAAGCAGTAGGCTTACCTTTTATTGGTAACCTAACTGTTACGGTTCATCGTTTTTTGAAATAAGAGGCCTGACTGCTATGTTCACAGCAAACTTGAAAAAAAGAAAATATTAAGCCATGGTTCAACTGCACTATAGGCTGAGTCCTTGTTTATCTGAAATGTGCACGTTATAATTTTACTTTGTACCGCCTTGTTTGGCAATGTTGTTTTTCAATAAAATAAAACATTTGCATAAAGCAAGCCAATCCACGTTTCCATGTTGATAAGAGCATTAAAACTAAAGTAAAATTCTAGAAAAAAATAAATGAAGGGACATTTAGAATAGATAAAAAATTTGCGATTAATTGCGATTAATCGCGAGTTAACTATGACAAATTACATTAATCGCGATTAAGTATTTTAATCGTTTGACAGCACTAATATAAATCCATCAAATATTACAAATTAAAGCGCCAGCAAAAAAAAGAAGAGTTTTTCTTCTGGTTGCCGTGGCAGCTGGACTCACCTCGAAGGTGTGCTCCAGCCTGTAGACCGGGACGGAGTTGATGGCGCTGACGACCTCCAGGACACCGTTGAAGTTGTTGAGCTCCTGGAAAACCTGCAGGATCTCCGTCACCCGGGACAACACGGCCACCCTCTCCTCCAGGTTCATCGTCTCCACGATACACCTGAGAACCACACACAGGCAGAGATACAGGTTCGGTTTCTCCTCCCACGACTCTTTTCTTGTGACTGAAACATTGGGACGGTCGGACTCACTTCTCGAACCACAGCGTGAGGTTGGTGGTGTGACGGATCATGCGGAGCAAGTTTGGCGAGTTCTTCTCTTTGTCCTCTTTGGTCCAGACGCTGCCGACCAGCTCGGACGGCCGGACGGCTCTGTGGACGAGGCAGGATTGTTAATATCTCGGATCTTCCCCTGTAAATGTAAACTCCTCTCTAACCCCTGAGGCCCGGTCCACTCACCTGTAGAGCTCGGACTCGAGCAGAGTCAGCTGGCGGGCGATCTCTATGGGGTGAAGGGTCATGAGGTCGAAGGTGTCCACTTGTCCCGCTCTGCAGATGTGCCACTCGAAGTTAGGAGGCAGGCTCTCGAAGGTGATGTTGTGGCTGACGCCGTTCGACTGCGTCTGCAGCTTCCTCTTGATGATCTTGTTGATGGACTCCACCCACTTTCTCATCGACTTGCCTAAAAGAGAAACATAAAACAGGTTGTGTATCATAAATATCTTTAAAAAGATCAAAAATATGCATCTTAAAGATCTCAGAGAAAGTGTAACATGAGCAAACATGAGCAGGATTGTACTTGCTCAATAGCCAGGGTCAGAATGAAAGATGAGATGATTTAAGAGAGAAACAACAAAGCTAGATGTCTGTTTAAAGGAGAGGAGTGATGCCTCCTGCGTCTGGGTCTCACCTCTCAGTTGAATTCTACTGGTGATGTAATCCTCTAGTCGAATCCTCAGCTCTGGATCGTTCTCAAAGTCGTAGAAATGATGTTCGACCCACTGACGGAAAACGTTGAGAACCCTGTGAGGCAAAGACACGTTAGAGTATTAATAGATTTTATCTCCTGTACTTTCATTCATATTTCACCAACTTTCAACCCTGAAAATCTGTGAGGACATTAAGACACTGAAAATAGAACTGATAATTCAAAACAGTAATTGGTCTAAAATGGTCATATCATTTAACAGATAACCTAATTTATATTCCTCTTTTTTTGAATGCAGGGTTCATAATTCAATTTCCTCTTTTAGTTCATCATGAACATGTTTTATCTTATATACCTTATAATAGCTTACAGACAGGTCCCTCTTATGAACTTCACACTACCTACTATCTTCCTCTATTACAATAGGTAGTAAATCCCACTAGCAGAGCTTCTCACCGTCAGCGAGGTAAATTTCAAACTAAGATTCTCAATGTGGTTTATTTAATCGTTTATTTGTGGGGCTAGAATACAACTTTTCAAAAATCCAGGATATTTAAATTAATTTCCAGGTTGTTTCCAAAAGAAATCTCTAAATGTTTAGATGCGTAGGAACCCTGTTTATGTAGATTAGCTAACTATTGACATTTTATTATAATAATTTTTTGTCAGTTTTAGAAAATCTGTTGAGAAGAGCGAGACAGGAACACGACTCTAGTGACAGAGACATTTTTCAAACTCAGCTCGACAGTTTTCTGGCTTGGGGCCAGTGTGTATTCCTCATCCTGGAACAGTTAACATTTTTAAAGAGTGGAAACTTAAAAATAGAAAGCGGCCGAGGCCCGTTGTGCTTTAAAAGGGCAGGAGTCGTTCTTTAAGAGGTATTTTCACCTACTCTGAGGATCCTGGTTTTAAAATAAATGGCTGCAGGACATCATAATGTTTACACGAGTGCAGACCACCCAAAGCACAAAAGGAGCGCTCTTGAAGTTTGTCACAATTTATCCTCAAATACTGGATTTTAATGCATGTTTGTTGGAATATATAAATACACTTTATGAAAGACTTGTATCTTAGTGTTCCTGTGCTTACTACACTGTTTATTCAGAGGAGGCTTGGTATTGTATGTGTGACCACAGCACTCAACCGTCTCCTGTCCCTTCTTGTGTTTTCACTGTTCCTGTGACTGAAGTTTATTGCAGCTCCACAGTCTGATACTGAGAGTTTTTAATGGTACTTAAGAGACTATGATTGACTCGCTTGCTCCTTATAAGGACAGGAAGTCTAATACTATAGTAATTCAGTGTCTCGGTGAGAACGTTCAGTCCCTAACAGGAGAGTGTAAAAGAACCAAACAACAACGGAGGCACGGAATCTTTGTGGCATCTGCAAAGCCCTTGTTAGGAAATAGAAGAAAGAAGTTTAAAGACGTTTGAACAAACTTCAACAGTTTATCTACAAGTTTGGAGAAACCTCAAAGGATCCGAGGCTCAGAGGCTGTTCAAACATCAGTGACCAATGGCATCCATTCTGCAGAACATTACGATAAAAATTAAGACTCTTATCTGAAATTTTAATTGATCACTTTAGAGTAAGAGTCTGTTAACGAGTAAATCCGCTCGTTTCATGTCTCAAAACTGAATATTTTTCTCCTGGGGTAACGTTTTCCCTTATTACACATGAACTACGGGAAGTTTTTGTTAATATTTTTACTGGTTTCTAAGAGAATACTTCAAGGAACTTGATGAATAAACTGAAAAAGCTTTGAGTATGCAGCTTGAATGTAACTGTACAGCTTTTAGTTTTGGTTGTGTTGCTTGACGACTGTGATGCTTAATTTGTTTTTTTCACAGACACAAATAAAACATTTTAAACTACTAAACTGAGAATTACTACTTGATCTGCTATTCCCAATCAGCTCTGAATCTACAGCTGTCGTACCTGAGCTGGACCGGCTGCACATACTCCTTACGGAACCTCTGGAGCTCGGCCACAATCGGCTGGTCACCGTTCCACAGAGCCTGTCGGTCCTCCTCCGTGGGTTCTGGCTCAGGGATCTCAATCCTGAGGAACACAACCAGCAGACAAGATGTCAGGGCAGCGACAACAACACATCACTGAGAAAGGAAAGAGGATTAGATGGATCTACACGAAAGAACCAGTGCAGTGGTAATACTGGTGAGAGGGTCATACCGGTCTATCAGCAGGCTCAGAAGCTCCTGTGGTTTGCAGAACGATCGGTACGTGGTAAGAAACGTGCGAACAAAGTTAGGATCTACAAACAGATGAGAGAGATTAGATAACACAACCGATCTGTGCATCTTTGTAACACATCTTCGAGTCCGACAGACGAATCTGAATCAAACGTCTTTCTATGACTGGATGCGGCGCGGCAGCTTACCAGCATACATGTGGTAGGTGAGTCTCTCTATGAGCTTCCCCACCGTGCCGGCCTTGATGATGGGAATGCCTGTTTTGCTTTGCACTTTGTCCTCAAACACTATATTCTCCTCAGAGTCCTGCACAGCAAAGCGGTAAACCTCCGGGGAGGGCAGTCTTAGAGGATGTGCCTGTTCCTCGTGCTGCAGCACCGTGTCCAACATGCGGTCCAAAGTGGAGCGGTACTGCAGAGTCACCAGCCCGGCCATCCACGCCGCCTTCTCCTCCATTGTCCGTGCAAAGAAAACCGAACAGTTCTCATCTTTGCCTATCAGTTCAAACGCGTGCCGCAGCTCTGTGGAGTCCTCGCGGTCCACGATGCGGATCTTCCTCAGCACAAACTTCTCCTTCAGGCGGTACTCCGCCCCGCTGCCCGACCCCGGGAGCCGCGAGCTCTGATTGGCCTTGCAGCTGATCATCAGGCCGTCGAACAGGAAGTTGTGCCTCTCGTGCTTGGCGCCCGCTCGTAGCAGCGGCCCCTCCAGGATGAACTCGCTGCAGCACTGGCCGATGTCTTTCCCCTCCCAGCCGTCGATGCTCTTCTGGATCTCGTTCATGCGTTTGATGGCGAGTTGTTTGCTACGGACCTGCCTGCTGTACAGGCGGTACATGGGCTCGCTGTGAGAGAGGGACAGAGTGACGTCAGTAGGGTTTCCGGTAAATTTCCGGAAACTTTCCATGGAAGTTAAGCTCGGGAATTTTGAAAAAAAAACAAAACTACGCAAATTAAACGCTGAGCAATAAAACATCATTCAAAACTCTATTTTAAAGATGTATGGAATGCACATTGAGTTTCAACCCTCCACTGTGCATTCTTCCATCACATGCACAGATAACTCCCAGCATCCTTCACTCTACAGCAGGGCTACTGAGGCCTGCTGTAGAGTGCAGGACTAGTCAGGTAAGTTTCGTTGATATTACTGGGGAAAATATATTAGCATGCTGATTGAGGATTGTTCATCTGTTCATCTAGCCTATTTCCATTCATTTATCCATCAATTATAAAATATTTTTACACATTCCAATAGTTTGGCTAACTATTTATATCTCTGGCATTGCTTTAGTGCTTTTTACAAACTTTTTTCTCATCTTATTCTACAGAACAATGCCACGTGCACTCTCTCATGTGTGGAGGCATTTCACCCCATCCAATGTAGAAGGAAAGGCTGTGTACATTTGCAAATACTGTGCAAAGACCTATGTTAAGAATGACACAACGATGCAGAAGCGTATAGTCAAGTTCCCAAAGTTTCCTCAGGGCTCAAATCAGCCTATGACAAAACAAAATGTTTATATTTGTCTGTATATGACAAGGTAAATACAGTTAGTATAAATTACCCACAACATTTCCAGTTTATTCCTGTTAATTCCCGTTTATTCCCATGGAAAGTTTCCAACTTTAAATATTCCTGGAATTTTGCAACCCCAGTGATGCCTGCACCGATGGAAACAGGGATGGACTACATTCACTTATTGAGGATTCGACGTACCCAGGTTTACGGCGCGGCTGGTGCTTGGCATAGATGCGCTCGACGCTGCACTGAAGGTTGAGCAGCGCCGTGATCGCCTGCTTCAGACATTCTCGGTCATCTTGGTCCTGGCTGCGCTCCTGAAGTTGCTGCAGAAGAAGAAGACATCAGATAAATCTATATACAGTGTTTCTGCTGGTTTTAAACGAGTTGAATTTAAGACTTTTTAAGACTATAAATAGTTAATCTAGAGATCTACATCAACTCAGTAGATATGAAGGAATATTGGAGTCCTAGGATGATCTACATTCCCCATTTACTGAAAATACGGTGCAGTAGCTATGATGAGAATAACCATAAAAAATCCTACAGAATTTTGCAAACCCCAAGCTGAGCATTCCATGTTGATTTTGTTTACAGCGCGCTACTATTTATATCCTCGAGAAAGAAATACAACACACAGAGATATGGCACCAAAACATTTCTCTTAAACCCCCTTAGATATTTTAAGACCCTGAGGAAACCTTGCATATAGATTTTCTTCCCAGCAGATACTTTGACATGTCCTGGCAGGTTATGGCAGCTCAGGCGTAACTGGTATTGGAGCTGAACGATTTATTGAGATACTTAAAGAAACTGAGGTCATTAGGAACACCTCTGCTTTAACCAGTCAAAGTGTGTCTCTGTAGAAAACTGCTTAACATTAACACAAGTGAGATCTGAAACCCCTGATAGTTACAAATTAACAGATACAGAAACAAAGAGCTTCAGTGTAAAACTTCTGTTGCCTAATTTCAGATGGATACATTTAGAAGATATGCAGAGACATGCAGGATGACATGGCCACATTGGGGTTTTATTCTAGAGCAACTTTGGTAAAAAAGCTTCTCAAACCATTCTGAAACAGTGACGTCACAAAACATGTTCGCACAACCACGCTGCGTTCAGACATGCACCGAAGCCCCGACATTTTCCAGAGGGGCTGCATGTGGGAAAGCAAATGTTCGGTTCAGTATCTCCGGACATTTTCTGGAACCTTCCGCGTGCTCTAACCAGGCGCCATCACCTGAATGTTCCAGATACGAACACGTCTGACTCCACCTACCTCCTGCTGCGTTCTTTATATGTGAAATGCAAACTCCAGAAAGTGTACGGACCCAGTTTTCACATCAGGAAACATCTCATGTTTATCATTAAGCACTGAGCAGTTGTGTTACAAGCAGAAAAGAAACGTGTAATACCTGTAATAGTTCGAAGTAGTGCATACAGTGGTATACTGGGACCATCATCAGCTGGGGGAGGACGTACTGGACTGCTTCTTTGAATCCTTCTGCCACTGACTGGAAACATAAAACACACATCGGACCTGTTAGTGTTATCAGTGTGAAGTAATGACAAAACTGATAAATAAACCAGCATGTCAGAATCAGAATCAGAATTCTTTTTATTTGCCAAGTGTATATGCTCATACAGGAAATTGCCTTGGTGTGGTTGGTGCACTGTACATAAAACAATATAAATATAAAACAATATATACAGTAAGAGAGTTAGTGATTGAGGAGACACTCAAATTCCTCACTCACACATTTCCTGCCAAACAAAAGGCTCAAAAGAAATTCTTCCTTCTCATGTTGGACAAAGTCAGATCGAAATTATCACGTCAACTTTCATTTTCTCTTTCAAATAAGCGGTTGAGACGACTGTCTGGGTTTCGTTCCCCCAGACGAAGCCGTTGTAAAGATCCGGTTTCATCCACAGTCAGACCAGCGAGCAAACTCTGATCACAACCGACAAGCACAACATGTACCAGACTGTGATATAACCACCAAGTACAAGAATCCAGGGGCAGAGGAAAAGTGGGTATTACTCTGTAGAAATACAACGAATATTCACTGATGGCAAAGAGAAGTCGGCTGTGCAGAAAAGGGAGGAATCAAACTGTGCATGTTTCAGTTTATAAAGCAGACTGAATTAGATCAGGCTGCAGGGTGACGAGGGAGGGAGGGAGGGAGGGGCGGGCCGAACGAGTACGGCTGCAGGGTAACCAGAGAGGGGGGGCCGTCATAGTATCCATTTAAATCTCCTGTTCCCCTGATAGACGATTCAGAATCAATATGCGAGTACTCAGACTCCACAGCAGCGGCCACACTGTCTACGTGGGGGGGGGTGGGGGGGGGGTGGTGGTGGTGGTGGTGGGGGGGGGGGGTGGACGGCCGTGGAACAATGACCTGAGTTTAGATCATGTTATTGATATGTCAGCATCCTGCAGGTTTACAGGTCGTCGAGGTGCATTAGGGCAAAACATTCAGACGTATAATAATAATCGTGATGTCGGCTTTGAGTGCGAGTTAAAGTCGGGTGGGTCTGATACCAGGCGGCACGGTGGTGCAGTGGTGAGCACTCTGGGTTCGAACCATAGACTGCATTTAAAGATGGACGACATGAGAGCTCCACAAAAAAGTGAAGCCAAAGCCTTTTAAGCGCCCCACCAGGGCCGGCTGCAGTACAGTTCATAAACCCCAGACAAAATTAAGATACATTTATTGTTTTGCCGAATTTTGATGTTATATATAATAGAAAAAACGTAAAATCGTTGGATTATGGAATGTGTTTATTTCCTGATATTAAAAGTGGTGAGTGAAAAGTGTCTTGATATTAAAATATTAGCTTGAAAGGTGACATCTGATCTGAGTAGGTAAACTGTAAATAAAGTAGATATCATGATTATGATTGGAAAACATGTAAAACACAAATACCGTTATCAGCCGTAATATAAACACAGTGTGGGAGGAGCAAGATGCAGAACGACCATGAGAACGGCACATTCTGATTGAACTGATGTCGCAGGCTTTTGCCGTCTTAATTCACCGCTTATTTACAACGCTCCCTCCCTCCCTCCTCATCCCAAGGAGAAAAATGGCCTGCAGTGTAGCTGCCTGTTCTATTTTTAAAAGGCGATGTAATTTACCCACAATACGAGACGCTGCAGAGTGCAGAGGCTGAGTGCTCCAGAGACACATTTATCTGACAGGGAGGGAGGGAGGGAGTCAAGAGGGATGGAGGGAGGGAGGGAGTCAAGAGGGATGGAGCTGGAGAGATGAAGAACACGCAATGAGACAAAAAGCTGATGGAGAAGCAGAGGAACCAATGATGACACTTGTCAAGGGTTCAAATCCCTGTCGCACAAAACTCTGCAATATGTGCGTTTACATCAGCTGCTGTTGGATCAAGTCTCTGTGTGAATGCTCACGTCGGAGGAGCAGAAAAGAAATGAAGGGACGGACGTGCAGGCGGCCAGAGACCAACACAAAATGAGAGATTCTGAAATAAGATTAGTCCGCGGAGCAGAACCGGAGCAGGAGCAGTTTGATGAAACCAGTGCGAGGTGTGTGTGTGTGTATGTGTGTGGTGGGAGTGAGCAGATTAAGATGGGAGGCTGAACCACCATTACACCATCCACCCCTGGGACTGCCGAAGACACACACACACACTGCTGTGCTCACAAACACACACACACACACACACTGGTGACACAATAGTTGAGCTACTTTCATTTTGTAAAGCAACAAACTAAATACCATTTTTCATCATGGATTTTTGGATACCAATTAATTCCTATATTATATTAAGGAGTAAACTTTAGTCAGGATGCATCATTTTTGTTGGTATTGTGCCTGAAGTTTCTGGGGATGAGGGATTAAATATACAGGGGAACTTGAAGGAGAAGAATTGTATATTATGATTATAGATGATGTACGTGCATATTTATTCATATTTAAGATTTTCTATATAAATTGAAACAGATACGAAGATGTATGTGTTGTTTACTTTGTATTTTGTGTTAGTTTTGCTTTGTCATTGTGTTTGTTTGGTGCATGCTTGTGAGATTTAGTTTTGGTTGATGTGGCTACATTGAGAAATTTAAATGAAATGTAAAAATGAAACTTAGCAAACATCATCTGCTGATAAAGATCAAGAGAAGATCGTATCTTATGTTTATATGAACGAAAAATGTAAAAGTGATTTATTGATCCAGTTACAATCCTTTGTTTACTATATGTACAAAAACACTTAACCTGCTTTAAAATGAAAAACCTTGATGTTATCGATGTAGTTTACAAATAGAGTTTCATTTTAACTCCTGGTTCTTTTCTGCCGCTCTCTTACAATGAGTTGAAAATAAACAAAGTGTGTGTGGGTAATTAGAGGCCAGTGCCGGTGCTGTTGATCTAACTGGGGTTAGCCTGGTGGTGTGAGTGTAAACAGTGAGGCCTGAACCTCAGGTACAGGACTGACTGTTCCCAACACAAACCTCAGAGGAAGATACACTATTTACAGTAGGTCTATTAATAGAACGTTTTAATGTCCACTTAGCGAAACGGGACTTTGGAGTTCAAAATGTCTTTTCTTTTTAAGAGTAGAAACCCGCCTCATACTGCAGAGCCTGTTGTGAGCTGTGAGGTTGCTTCATGTGAACAGTCAGACTCGCTGGTGTTTGGCCTGAGAAAACACCAGAAAATATTTCATCTTCAAAGGCTGCCAGACTGCACCCCACCGAGCATAATTCAATGCTATTCTTGTGAGGAATGTCCAAATAAAACAATGCGGCAGCAGCGAATAAACTGTACACAGGACGCCGAATATGTCATGACATGCCCTCAAACCATGTCGGGAGGAATTTCACCAGGCATCCAGGTTGACTTCAAAAGGAAACAGGAACAGGGATTCAAACAGTGTTTGCTTGGTGTAAACACAGGTAGCTGTCCTACATGTACATTCATATTACAAACAAACCACCTTTTTTGTTGTATTTACCCCCTTTATGTCAAAGTTTACATTTGAAAACTGGCAGGAAAGACAGGCATGGGACATAAGACGGCTATAACCCATCGCATGGCAATTCAATTAAACTACTTCCAACCTTTCATAAGGCAAGTTCAATACAAAACTTGTATATGACTTGATAACCATTTACTTACTAAAGCAATAGTAAAATACCCATGATCGCTCGTGAGTAGAGTCCGTTTTTCTGATAACTTTCAATTTGAAAATTCCCCATAAAGAAGAAATGAAGAAGGCTGCATGCTCCCAGTGTTTCAGGTTATGTGTGACATATCATGATCGAGCATCTTGCCTGGAAGTAGAAGCCAACGGTCGGTCGTGACATCAGGTTGTTGAAATGTTCGTGGAAGTCCTTGTTGAGGATATCCTGAGACAAGGTCTCGTAAGGGTCGAACGCCTGCTCCTACACACACAGAGAAATATACAAGAGTTAACACCAACAAACACAACGACACAACACATGATGATGATCAGATTCAGGCAGTAACAGATTCCAGATCCTTCATTCAAGAAATAATTGTCTAAATACAGTAATAAACATATTTAATAGTGAGTACAACATCACTTTAATGACACAGACATTTGTAATTCATCACATTTTCCCTACATTTTAGTGATTTAATAACTTTGTTTTACAGTTTTGAATTAGCAGTTTCTCTGCCAACTCAAAGTGATTTTCTCCACATTCAAAACAAGCGGTGAATTAATTTGTCTTTTATTTGATTTCCAAAACAGCAGCAGTGCAGAAATACTAATCTATGGGGTCGATGAAGGGACATTTAGGAAATCTGTTTTAAGTTGTTAGTATTTACAGTAGCACAGAGGAGATAATCCTGATATATCATGTTGTGATAAGTATTTTCCAAGTATTTTCCACAAAGTTTACAGGGAACCACAATGTTTATCCTATAATAAAAAACACCTCCACACTTGAACTTATCAATCAATTTATATCCAGATTAAAAGGAGGTCAGGTACATTTGGTGACAGACGTGAGAGATCTGGATATTTCTCCATACCTCTGCTAGATCTTCGAAGCAGCTGCCCACCAGCGGATGAGGGCTGCCGTCAGCGGTCATCTCCACGGCGTCTTCGATCAGCCCGAGCAGCTTCACCGTCAGCTCGTGGATGTCCAGGATGTTACTGAAGATCACCTCCACATCCTGCAACGAGACAACAAGACAACATGATAAGGTTGATAGTTTGAATCCTCTGTACCTGGTAGATGGGGAGGGACGACCTCCAGCTGTGATGATGATAAAAGACACTGTATGAGGTGAGAAGACACAGGTGCATGATGGTGATCTGAAAACAACCGGAGGTTAGATGTTATAGTCACAGGCCAGATGTTGGATCTGCAGCGGCAGCTGGGAAACAAAAATCATGGGTGAAAGTAAAGAGCTTGAAAAAATCCTGAGCCTGATTTCTGCCATTTATGTCCAACTTCATAAACACAAGTTTTTAAATTTAGTGTGAGTTGCACATAACTATTGGTATAACTACCTCCAATATCCATCATATTACTGCTATGGTACACACCTTCTTTACCCTGATGTATGTTTACTTATATTTTCCTGAGGAACTGGATTCTAAACTTCTGCTTTTATCTATATTTTCTCTTTTAGTTGGTCATTTTTGGTACTTGGATATTTCCTTTGTAAATCTTCAATACAGGTAGAATTTGATTTAAAGATGACTTTCTTGAGCCCATATTTAAACATTCCAGAAGAGGCCTGAGGTTCAGTCTTTTAAGTTTTTCTTCAGTTTCAAAGTAATCCAGTGATAACTATCCATACATGAAAGGGCTCACTGAAAACAGGAACTTCGAATTGCTATTCTATTGTCCCGATTTAGCAAAATACTAACTTGAATTTTGTCTGAGGAAAACCGTCGTCTCACATTGATAATAGAATTTTTCTTAAATTCCCGCTTCTTACTATGGAAAACCAACAATAACCAGGCTACTTTGGTGCATGTAAACTTGCTGAATGTGTTAAGCAATAACTGGGTCGCAGGCTGTTTCTTTAAGTTCTCCCATCCTCAGTCAACGTCCCTCGGATAAATAAACGCACGGGAAAAAAAGAACGTGGAGACAACAACAACAGGCTCAGTTTGCCTGAAGAAAATCATTAGTCCAGCAAATGAGTCTTAAAATAGCGCAGAGTGATTATTGACTGCTCAAGTCTGAATAGGAGTTCAGTCCTGTCATTATTTGAGCCGTGACACCGTCTTGACATCGACGTAATTTCAGATTACAGCACGCCGCTTTCAACAGACATAATTGAGGTTATTTTGGCGAGGGACGCAGATGTTGTTCCTGTCTCAGCGTAATTGCACGTTCTGCGTTCCAAGGGGCCTCACAAAGGTTTATCCTCCTCACCCAAATGATACCACAAATTACCCGACCCAAAATATGCAAAGCCACAGCGACCCGTTAAACTCGACTTTCCGTTCACTTCTCCTCGACCCAGAGACCCACTGTTTAACTCCCTGCTCCAAATTGTCTAATGTCTTTTTTAGGGAATTTCGAGGACTTAATTCCCATATTGGACACGGGGGGTTATATCAGTAATTTGTTGCCTTGGTTAACCCTCGGAGAAAGATATGAATGTCAATTCACTGTTTACTGGGTCAGAGAGCGTGGTTAGTGCCTCAGGAGATGGCACAAAAAATGTTGGCGCCCGTTTGTCAGGGATGGATATTATTGGCTGCTAAAAGGGACCTTTTACATTCAGAGTGATTGTTTTAATGATGATTGTGTCAAGTCACAAACTACGTGAGAGTAATTCCGGGTCGGTTCCCTCCTGCTCCATGAGGCTGATTACCAGTTAGCCGATTACAGACTTTCAGCTGTAATCTCTAAATGTCCTTATGCTGGATTTAGCTGTAATAGGTTTGTAATTAGGTGTTAAAGTTAGAAAACCTGACTGTTTGTTTACAAGTCAGCTGTAAAGTAAGCCCGGCCACAGCTACTGTATTCAGCACAGGAGTTAAGAGTTAGCATAGATCGTCTTTCCAAGTTGACCTCTTCTTCAGCGTCTTCTATGTTGTTTGTGTTTATTTTTGTTTTGGCCACACGCTCACTATGAATTCTCTTCACATTCTCCTGATGTGATCCCCCTCGGACGTTCTCCATAGTTTTCTTTACATGGAGCCAGAAGCAACTGACTGGAACATTCATTCTCTCATACAGTGAAGACATAATGCTAATGATGAGTTTACTCTGTACTCAATGAATGAAAAACAGCATGAATACATGGGTGACAGGTGAATGATTATAATCCCTCTTCTGATCAAACTATCTAAAAGGAGAAATAAACAATTTTGAGATTTAAAAAACTTTTCGTAATTAACTGTACAGGTCTTCCCCACCTGAGCCGTGAAAATTTTGGGGTTGGACAGGAAGTGATGGCGGAACACTTTGATGATGAGGTTGAGTTCTCGTAGATACTGCCGCTCCTCTGCGATTTCAAGCCTCACCAGGTCGTCGTACGTGAGCTCCCCGGAGGAGGACGGCTCGTCCGTGCACTGAGACATCAGGCCAATGTCCTCCTCCTGGTCAAACATGTCCATCAGCACCTGGAAACGAAGAAAGAATTAAATACTTATCAATCAGAGATGATTAAAAGCAACCCTGTCTTCCCTCGTGATGTTGGACTGAGCTCTCACCTTGTCTGCACACATGGACACCTTGATGTCCTGTTGGTTGATCTCATAGTTCCGAATGTTGCCAACATAGTTTCCTGCCAGTTTCAGGATGTCTGCTGATATGTATTCAAGCACTGCCACGATGTAGAGGGACACGTGGTAGTCAACTTTGTAGCCCAAAACCTCCTGTTGAATACATACATAATAAAAGAGTATTAAGTATTAGACGAAGGTCAACCTGCACGAAGGACCAGATGACTTCAGGGAATTTCCACTGGTATGAGCCAAGCTGTCGAAACATCATGCTAAATGAGATTATAAATATCTCCCAGCAACTACCAAAACTTCCCGGCATACACGTCAGAGTGTGAGCATTTCTTAAGAGAAGTCCGAGCACTGATGCTGTGTGATATTTGTAGATTCATAGAATATGAAGCTTCATATCTTTGACAGAGAGACTGCTGGAGTCTTCAGGAGTTGTTACCTTGAGCAGTGGGTGTATCTTGTCCACAGGGAGAAGTAAGGGGTGTCTCCTATTGCGTTTCACGATGGCTGACTGGGCGTCGGCAATCGCCCACTTATCAATAGGGTGGGGAAAGGTTTTCTGGACACGTTCCTGGTGAGAGAGGACAGGAACAATTATTTCTCTTGAAATACTGAAGAAATTAAGCATGATTATGTGGCTGCATTGCACAAAGTTTGTCATGTGAAATGTTTTGTCAGTGAGAGGAAGAGTTTCTTCATTTATGAAAATCTTACCTCATCTCATGAAAGTCTGGTTTTGCCGCTAGGTGAGGTGAAACTCAACTTTCATGCAGATGCATTCTCTCAATTTCTTGTCAGTGTTTGTTTGTGTGTCACCACGAAACTTTGCCGTAGAATGAGATATGGGTCTTGCAAGGCGTTTTAAACAAATGCATTGATCCTGTGTGTGCAATGTGGTGCAGCTTAATTGGATTCAAGGAGACTTAGTGGAGGTATTCTCTCTGCTTAGGGCCATTCTAGTTACATATTCGTAAGAGGCCTTACCTCGACATCCTGCACAGAGCGAGGCTGGGCCACACACAGCATGTTGAGCAGCTGCAGGATCAGCTCCTCGATGTGCTGCAGGGCGTCCTCCTTCGCCGTGAGGTTTGGGTGGACCTCCTTCTGTACCTGAACGTTACAGACAAACATAAAAAGAGAAACAGCTGCTTGAAAAGAGTTTTTTTTTTAACAGCTTTCATCTTCTTTGAAGAAGAAACGACTGTCCTGCACCACTCACGTGATGTCGAGTGAAACTGTGTTTTATGTGAAACTGATAGTAACACCTGGTATGATGCAACTCAACAACAAATCCAGACGAGAACACAAACGCCTTTTCTCTGTCTTAGGGGTCATCTTGGTGTTTTGGAGTTTCAGTTTAGTTTGAATAACGTGCGACATTCAATAAAGCATAGGCCAACATCAATTCACCACCAGGGTTGACTTGCAGACAGGAAACTTAATTGAAGCAAATATCACCTTGAATATTCAGTAACTATTTTAATCAATATTATTATTATCACTTGAAAATATATTTAATACAGAATGAAGCATTGAATGCGTTTCAAGGGAGAATTATGACTTTGATTTAAGTTTGTGACGGCAACAAACCATCATCAATATTGAGTTTATACTTTGAGTATCAAGCCTGGATCACTTCACTAAAATGAAATGGACAGATGACTGTTTTGAAGGTAGAGAATCAATCTTAATACACATTAAACATTTTAAAAGCAGTGGTAGTTAGAATAAGTTTATAATAATTGTAATTTTGGGGGCTACACCACACAAATCCATCAGAAAGATCCTGCAATATCACAACAAATAAATCCTATATCTCACATGAAGCTAAAAGTGGCAGCAAAACAACACATCATCTCCAGAATGCGGGAAAAAATCTGATTAAAAGCAGTCTTCAGCTTGTGATTGCAACAAACCATCAATATTGAGTTTATACTTTTAGTATCAAGCCTGGATCACTTCACTAAAATTAAATGGACAGATGACTGTGTCGAAGGTAGAGAATCAATCTAAATACACATTTTAAAAGCAGTGGCAGTAAGAATAAGTTTATAATAATTGTGATTTTGGCGGCTAAACCACACAAATCCATCAGAAAGATCCTGCAATATCACAACAAATAAATCCTAAGTCTCAGAATAAGCTCAAAGTGGCAGGAAATCACTACACATCATCTCCAGAATGTGGGAAAAAAAATCTGATTAAAAGCAGTTTTCAGCTTATTTATTAAATCATCCATCATCTCTTCGGCAGGAGGACTCGTGAGGGAGGAACCAGTCTGGCAGAAGGTGTGGTTTTCACAGCTCACAGCAGAGAAGGTGTGGCTTCATCTGGTTTAAAGAAATAGAAGAACACCTCTCAACCACCCTCCAGCCAACCAAAAGTAATCGTCATTCGGGCCGTGCCCTTTTGCAGGAATGCTGTCAGTTGAGATACTATTATAGCAAAGCAGACGTAGAAGGGGAGAAAAAAGACGGGAGGTGGATGGAAAAGAGAGACTCACATTTACTCCACACACACACACACACACACACACACACACACACACACACACACACACACACACACACACACACACACACACACACACACACACACACACACACACACACACACACACACACACACACACACACACACACACACACACACACACACACACACACACACACACACAAGCACGGCCTGTTCACGTGCTAGTGATGGAATTACCCTGGCATATAGTAGAGTGGGGCATTATGATGACAAAACATTGCCCCCAGATGAAGGAATGTGAGAGGAGAGTTAAAAGGTCAACGCAGACCGGGCTTCATGCATTCTTGGGCTCTGACTGAACAGAGATGCAGCGACAGGCAGGATGTCCCCCTCTGTCTCAAGCTTGGAGTCATTTGTTTGAGATCAAATCCCAATTCAAAGAAGACAGATAAAAGTTCACAGAAGATCTCTTTTCCTCGATCTCTTTTGGATTCACGCTGTGATTCGTTAACGACGTTCAGATGCTTTTTGGAGGAGCTGGAAAATGTGAAGCCACAACTTAGGCCTCGTTTATGCTTCTGTACGTCATTTCTGTTTTGATGCACACTCACAAGACCTGACAGTTATAAATAAGACACAGGTTTCAACTCTAGCTGGGAAAAAAAAAAAGAGGAATCAAAGCAGAAGTAGGTTATGAGATATAATCTCTCGACCACAAATAGGCACTTGACCAAATTCCACAGGACACCAGGAGCTGTGAGTCACCACACTGAAACTACGGGGGTTTCCCTCGACTCCATTCACAGGATTCTTGGCCCGTTTCTGGGAGGCCCACATCCAACAAGTGCAGTCTATCTCCGACAATGTGAGGATGGGAGACAGGACAACAAAAAGACACAACATTGAATGTAATTTGAATGAAAATAAAAGAGAAGCCAAGTCAAAAATCAAGAAAACCAAGCATACACATCTTTTGTGTTGTTATAATTAGTCAATGAAGAGAACATAATCTGTAACAAATGTGATGATCAATTATCTGTTAAAGTCATTTTGATTAAGTGGTTTCAGCTTGTCGAATGATCTCAGAGTTTTAGCCTTCTGTGATCATATGATAGTAAACTCATTTAATGCAAAACTTCATTGCTTTTAGCTTCTCCAACCAGAATGTTAGAGGTTTCCTTCAGGCGCATTTATGGAAGATTGTAGAAACATATACAGACGGAGCCTTCTGTTTCTAATCTGCCTTTATTTCATCTGAATGTGTGCAGATCTTCTAAAAGCTTAAAGCTGGAGACTTAAGAGATGGAAGAGACGCAAGGGAGCAGTGCCACTGGAAATCATGGGTTGAGCCCTTAGTGTCATTATACTAAAATGAAGATCTTGGTTATTTGGATTAACCCTTAACAATTTTGTTTCCTGTGAGCCGCTCTCCGTCAGTCATAGTTGATGAAGACGTCTAAACTGAGTGAAGACTGAGCCTGTCCATGTGCAGGTACGACTGCGGCTCGGTGTATTTACAGTACCACTGCAACTTGATCTTAATGGCTGAGGGATGTAACATGGCCTGATATCGTTGGTGGGGCGAAGCTGAAGTAAATGCATGCAAAGTGAAAGCTATCAAAAAAGGAGAAATAGCAGGGGAACTCCTCAATTTGAATAATACGAGACGGCAAATACGAGAAGCCTTGGGTTTCTAGTGGCAGGAAAAACACCTCCTTAATTCAAAATACTCTTCCTCTCGACTTTGAATGTGCAACAACTGTTAGAGGCTCAAGGCAACAGACTCATCGAGGACATGCAGAGGTGTCAAGGCATCAATTACTCAACCAGGCAAACAGCAAATAAGAAAATCGAAATACCATAACTTTTATATTCCTGTAACTGTCACTAGTCATGCAAGAGTGAATTATCTTCTATTGTTGAAATTAAAACGCATCTTCATAGCTTTATCCTTCAATTAGTTTCTCAAATTTCAAGTGTTCGATGTATAGAATGTCAGAATATTGTGAATGATGGTCCTCACAGTGTAAAGCACCAATAAATTAGCTTGTTGGTCCAAACTATAGTTGGGAAAAAAACAAAACGTATGTGAACTGTCACAAGTGAGAAGCTGGATCCTTTGAATGTTTGGATTTCTTGGGTTGGTATTAACAATTTATTGATGGTTTATTAAAGGAAATACTGACACAACTTCTGTCAATCACTAACTACTTGTTTCATGTCAAATTACATTGTTGATAATTGTATATCACAACATTCCCTGAATAATCAATTAGTAATCAGCAGCATTTTGATAATTGATTTGATCATTTTCAAGCAAAGAATCCAAAAAGCCGTTTGTTTAAGCTTCTCAAATTCTCAAATATGAGGATTTGCCAGTTCTGAGAACATCGGACAACAAAGCCTCATCAATTAATAATGAATATAATTCTTAAAACACTGATTCAAAATAACTCTTAATTATTACTCCACCACTGGATGTAGGTAAAGACATTTAAATGAAAAAGAATCTGGATCGTACGGAAGCTTTCATGCACGTCCACTTGTTCCATGTCGTGGTGTTTTGTTTCATGGGTCAGCTCCATTAAGAAAGGAAAGGCTAGTGTACAGGAAGTCCCAGCGCTCGCTCGCTCGCTCACTCACTCTCACTTTTCCCTCCTCCTCCATCCACCCCCCCGCCTTGTTCTCTACCGCCACAGAGCGCTGCCCCCGGGGAGAGCAGATCATAGCAGCAGACTGAGAGATATTGATGTGCGTGTACGCGGAGGCAGCAGCAGCAGCCGGCTCATACTACACACACAGACTGGACCCGAGCCAGAAGCCAGGAGAGGGAAAACCAGGATGTACAGACCCCCCCCCCCCCAAACACACACACACACACACAAGGAATGTTTCATCTCCAGCACCTTGCAGCAACACCAGCGTATCCATGTCCAGTAAAAATACAAATATCAGACCACACACAGACAGACACACAAACTGTTTCGGTTCAACAAGTGATCCACCAATGTACTGAACGTCAAGAAAGTTCATCCCAGCTGCTCCATAGACTTTATATAAATATGGACAACGTGCTTTTGACATAATGTGGAACCAGAAAATTCTGATCAGATCCTGGTCCTCGGCAATAAATGTACATCTACAACACAATCGTTGTTGTATATGAGTGAGTCAGTTTACGCTGTTAATCGTGACATTTCACCAAATTAATATAGCATGAATTAACAAACCAAAAGCTAAACATGTACTTTAAGTTTTTAGTTTGGTCCGTTAATGATCGACACTGCAGCCAGACACCGATTGGAGATCGGGCTGATTCAGCTTCAAGTTTACGGAGCAGTCACGTCGACCATCTTTATATAAAGTCTTCGCTCTGCACCATAAACAGCGCTGCAGCATTGAGGAACTAGCACTGAGAGCAGTTAACTAATCCAATCTACTGTTTGCTGAAAACTATAACACGTACACTTTTGGATTAGAGGTAAAATGATTAGTTGATTGTTTGATTAACAGAATTGTAATCAGCAATTATCTTTGAGCTCTCGACGGTTGATCGAACAAAATACGTCAGGAAATAAACGAAATTTTGAACCTCAACAAATCCATCAAGTCTCACACCTGAGATTGACTTTGCTAAAACTATTATTCTAACGGCAAAACAGTTTCCTCTAATTGTTTCCCTGCAGATCAATTGTCTTTTCAGTTAATCAACCAATCATTTCAGATCTACCACAGATAAACAAAGGTAAATGCTGGACCACAACGAAAATACTGTTTAGTTTCCAGTGTCCTTTTGTGTTTAAGACACAAGTCATTGATTGTATTTATTGTGAAAGGGTCACGTTTATTACACAAGCTTTTACACGATTGTCAGCAGTAGATTAATGTGAAAAATATATGCAAATGCTTTCATCGACTATAGAAGATTTATCTTTCATTGAAGGACGTATATATTTGTGTTGCAGGGGCAGGTTTGCCCACCACACACACAAAGAGACGCACGTCACCATTACACCCACAGCTTTTTACCCAGCTTGCATCCTGTTTCATCAGAAGGTGCATGTACGTCTCAGCTGTAAGCAAATGATCAGGTTGTTGTTTTGTGTGTAGGTGGTTAAAAAAAACAAGAACCAGAAAGGTTGCAGGTAATAATAGAGGCCGGACAGTGTTAATACAGGGTTAACATTTCTAATCCAATTGATTATTCTCCTGGCTGTGTATATGGGGCTGCATCAGGCTCAGGTTGCGGGTAATGTGGCTTGGAGTGTTTGTGTGTGTGTGGTTGTGTGTGTTTGTGCGTGTGTGTGGGTGTGTGTGTGTGTGTGAGAGGTGGGGGTGGGGCTTGTTATTAAACCTGAGCATGTGTCACTGTTTGTGATTCATGCCATGACATCATCTGCCATTACAACCAGACTGTCTGGGGAACCATAGGGTAGAGATCGGCTCTGAGACAACAGGCGCGTGCACACAGACACACACACACACACGCACACAGACACACACACAAAAGAAAAAAGAGACATAAACAAACCTAATCATTTAGAAACAGAAATAGAAACAGAGATGCACCAAGCTCAACCCTTGATGACTACAAACACACATCCACACAACAGGGCCTGGAACACACAGACTCACTCCCCTGACCTTTAGCAAGCCCACTTCACATTCAGATCATCAAGACAAAAGTTGGCTGGTGTGCCGTCGACAGCATGTGACCTCGCCATGACCTCGGTTTGACCTGACCCAGTGACCCCCTGTGCCCACCCATCCTCTGTCTGAACCCCGGCTGAGGACGAGCTGAGGCTCACAGACCTGATTCAATACTCTGGGACCGGTGAGGGGGAACCTGTGTGTTAATCAGACTCATCCTCTCGCCTGCGCTCGTCTCCGAGGACGGCCTGGGGCTGGTGCACACAGGAAGTGCCACCTGTTACAAGGAACATCCTGTCCGATCAACACCAGGCTCATTGCAGAGACGAGGTATTAAACTGATGACGAGCTGCGTGAGACCTACAGGGTCCAGCTTGTGTCGAACACTCGGAAACGTTTTACTCCTCTTTGACTAAAGGGAAGATAAAGGATGACGTTCTGGTGCTAACTGCTCAATTTCGTGGTTTTTATCTTTACTTTATCCAGAGAAATATATCTCTGGATAATACGGGATTCCTTTTTTTTTGAAAATCTCTAACTCCAGACTGTTTGAGTTGTAAATCTTTGTCCCTAATGAGCCTCCATACGAACCTGTCAATGATAAAATAAACCCAAATATCTATGGATTCATCTTCAGGTTATTTCTCCATACTAAACATGAAATATTGTGTTTGTAAAATGTCAGAAAACATCAAAAATGTACTTGAACTACACAAAACATAATACTTTTTTGTCCACAAGTTCATTAAGAAAGAAAAACCTAAGAAACCCTCACATTTCAGAGGCTGAAACTGATATCTGCTCAATATTTATATTGAGCCCTAATAAATAAATTAACTTATTAAACAATTCAGGATTTTTAAGGTTGTATGCTGCTTTATTAAAAGCTGCTACAATGAGGTCTCTGCTAAGTTAGTCCCACGTTAACAGGAAACTTTTGGGCAGAATTGTTTCCCATGTTGGGAGATGTGAGGCCAAAAGGGTAAAAATATCTTAAATAAAATGTCTACACACAAAATAGTTAGTGTGACTGTGTCAAATGAAACTTCTTTTAGAGTAGCTGAAGGTCAGAGGTCACCAGGTCAGTCACTTTCTTAAAGCCAAGTTTTCTTCGCTCATCTTGACGACAGCTCGATGATTTGAAAGATTAAGAAACTATAAATACACTGACACCAAAATAAACTCGAATGAACTTTGTAGAAACCGGTTTCTGCTAATGTCAGCATTACTGGAAGAGACAGCAGATCATACTGAAATCAGTATTTCCGGCCTCTTTCCCATTTCATTTTAAAAAGTGACCTTATGTCGTCTGTGGTTCTGCCTCCTGGGAGTTGCCTTCTATTTTTAACTGTTGAAACTTGTGACTGAATTACACAATATTAGTGGATTTTTGTCATTTTTAGGAATGCTTTCTGAACACTGAACTATTCATAGAGGAAAAGTCGCCGAATGAGCCAAAGTGAAGATGGAATCTCGGTGGAGAACATAACAGCAACGTTCACGAGACAAGTGTCCAGGGAGAGAGCGTGATAACTCAGCTGTGTCCTGCTGCTATATGTGTCAGTGTCTCACACACTACACAACTAGAGTGTGTTTCGTATACAACAGGACTGGGCTGCGAGTGCGAGAGAGAGTCGTAAACCCAGTGAACTCAGCAGACTCTCGGCTGTGCGGTCCAAGAGAAGATGAGACGGATAAATACTGGGCACAGTTGTATATGTTAACATAGTTGGACTGAGCCTCGTACAGTAGAGCACTGGAGAGGAATCTTATTATAAATCAGTGTCCGATTCTGAGGTGACAACATCTCCGTCTAGCCGGGATACATGTGGCAGGGAAACCGTGCGACCAAAATAAAAACTGAGCTTTGAGTTTTGCTCTGTGGTGAAGTCATCCTGTCGGAATTTAACTCAGGTTCGGAGGATAAAAGAGGCAACACACACTCTCTCACACACACACACACGTTTGTAACCTGACCAATCTCAGCTTTAAACGTCTGCGTCTCACGGAGCCCAGCAGCCCTGTGAACTCCTGCTAGCTCAACATGGCAATGGAATGAAACCGTAACCAGCAACGCTCTGGTCCTTCCATCGATGCCAGTGTAACGACAGACCCGGGGAATGCGCAGTTATTATTAACACCGGCGTGTCAGAGGAGAAATGACGCTCTTGCATAGCACCGGGCACGAGCCGCAGAGATCTAGAATAGCCGGGACACGCAGACAAGCGCTCGACGCGTCCACGAGACAGACAGAAACGCAGACGGCTACACATGTGCGTCAACTACACATGACTGGAAAGTTGAGCTCTATGCTTTGAACTCTGGCATCGAAGTTGACCTTTCAACTTTTGACACTACAGGGTAGCTCCACTAAGGTTTAGTTAAGGCTTCTTCCACAACATGCTAACGTTAAAACTGACTTTTTAATGCATTTTCTGCCTTTAATAGACAACAACCCTGGAGAGATGACAGGAAGTGATGTAGGAGGATGCAAGAGGGGTCACAGTTTCAGAGGTAACCCGGGACATGTTCATGTATCAGCTGCTTCATAGAACCTCATCATGCTTTACTTGCAGTTAGGCTTGTATTTCTTACGTATACAAATCTATTTACGATATAATGAAACAAAGAAAATCAGCAAATCCTGAAACACGAATATTTGGCATATAATGAGCTTAATAAATAGCATTAATGCTTCACCGCTTAATAGTTGGCAATTAGTAAGTGAAAGGTCAATTACAGCCTGTAACTGCTGAGTCTATTCTTTCTAACTTATGAGGAATCTGTAAAAGTGATCAACCAGCAGCTGAAGGAGACATTTTTTCCAAACTGTTTGATCATAAACGTTCTTCTCCGACCTCTGAGGTGTGTTTCCTTATCAACAGCTCTTCTTTTAATCTCAATCTCAATCACTCTCGGGGGGTGGAGTCATCCACCACGGCTTCTTCTGACAAGGAACCCCCCACCCCACCCCCCCTTTCCTCCCAGTGGACAGCTGTGAAAAACAGCGAGTCACAGTCTGTCAAAACCATAACAAACCTCTCTTGCGTCAATCTCTGACAGGCTTTCCCTTGGGCGGTTGTGTAACAAGTTGAGACAATGACACCGCGGCACGGCGTCCCACCACCTGCTCGCTCAGTTTCACCTGATTCATCGCACCATCTCTCCACCGCGCCACGGACAACTGACGCAACTGACAGCCGTGTTATTTATAAACATGATGTTGCTATCTGGCTAATTCCAGGGCTGCTTAGCTCAGTGGGAACTAAGTGATACTTGAATTAAAGTATTAAAAGCCAACGTCAACAACGCCAGACAAAGTCCCTGTCATCATAACTCATCCTGGGCCTGGTTCCCGCAAACTATTCGAATGAAAATCTGAATAATTCACAGCTGAATAAGAATCCCTTCCCAGGGTAGTTGTGGTTGTTTTAATGTTAGAGCCAAAAACAACTTGAATGAAAAGAAAGGACGGATTTAACCGAGTCAATAACCGATCTGGCGTCAAAAAAGAAAAGTAGAGGCTTGACTAGTTGTACTTCAATCAAAACACAGGACAAAAAGTAAAAGAGAAGAATATAATGAGGGAAATAAACTCAGTCTGGAGTACTTTCATCTCTCAGAACACAAATATATCAGTATTTTAAAAAGAAAAATACCTCATGCTGGGAGGTTCCTACTGTACTGACTTCATTACACAAGTATTCCAGACGCTGGTTGTTACATGAGCCATGACGGAATAAAAGAGCTAAACAAACTATTTGGATAATTGATTAATTGTGAAAGTAAAATTCCAAACCTTCCCCAGTTCAGGCTCCTCCGTTGTGAGGACTTGTTTTTATTTGCCTTGTGTGATGTCAACTTAAGACGAGAGATGATCAAGATGAGAAAAGAAAAACATGATAATAACACCATAGGTTTTCAGAGATGGATATTTCTACCTATGATGGGATTTATTATAGATTTATCAAATAATCAAGGGAATAATTGTCCTATTACTTGATGGTGAAAGCTGTGGCCCTAGTTTTAACACTTGTCTACAGCAGAAAACAACTTTTTGTTTGTGAGTAACAAGTGAGTTGTTAAATCAAGTTGTTCTTGAGTTATTAGTTCTGCAGTTGCATCTGGGGACTTAAAAATGTACAATTGTTTTTTTCTTCTTTAGTTTTTAGATTCTAGAGACTACAATTGCCCAGGGACTACTATTGCAGCAGGACTGCTTTACATATAGTATTGAAAAATGTTAACCCTCGTCGATGCTGCTAAAAACTTTAATCCTGATGATGTTTTCCTACACTTGACATCTATTGCACTTCTGTCCGTCCTGGGAGAGGGATCTCTCACACGTGTCTCTCTGAGGTTTCTACATATTTTTACCTGTTAAAAGGGTTTTTAGTAATTTTTCCTGACTCTTGCTGAGGGTTAAGGACAGAGGATGTCACACCATGTTAAAGCCCTATGAGACGAATTGTGATATGTGAATATGGGCTATACAAATAAAATTTGACTGATTGATTGGTTAGTTAGAAGGGACCACTAGTAAGGAGGCTGGAGAAAGATGCACAGGCCACAAGTGTTGCTGCTGTCTGAACTCAAACCATGTGCAACACTGCATGTTCGCCATCCTGATGCTCACAGCACAGAATCCCCCCAAACACTGTGAAACTGCTGGAGAAACTGTGCCATCTCCACTTTTGCACATCTACACAGAGAACAGAAAATAAATCCGTTGATGGCGATTGGGGAGAAGCCACGATGATGCAAGACGGAGCCAGAGTCAAAAAGGAACCGATACAGGTCAATCCTGCTGACCAAGGACATTAGAATCCCGTCATTAAAGTTTCAATGGGACTCGTGAGAATGATGTTTTGCGTTTCTGGAGAAAAAAGGGAGGGAAAGCTGACATGTAAGCAGCTGCTGGAAGGGCCTTGGTGGGCCGTGTCTGCCGGGATGAGGCAAGGAGGAGGCAGATTTTTACTGTTACTCCAAATGAGGAAGAAAAAAAAAGGAGGTTGGCACATATCAGATGTGTTTGGTTGTGTCTCGCTGTTGCCTGATATTAGAATATAAGTTTAACATCAACACTCTGGAGGTTATCAGGATGTTTCTGTTTACCCTGGAAAACTATGAAGCACCAGTAATGGTTCGTGGTTGTGTAGAAGCCGATTAGAACTGATTGACTTCTTTAAACAAACTGTGACAAACTTGTGTGTGTAGTGTGCTTTGATTCAGTGAGGACACTTGGAGAGTAAACACACAACATGCAGGTCAACTGTCACAGGAGAGGGAGGACAGTGGTTTCTACTGGAGGGATGATTAGTGACCCATAACACATCCAAGCACTTTCAATTAATTGGATTTTTCAGGGGGACAGTTGCTATTGGTTACCCCGGGGGAATCCCTGCAGGCTTTGCACCCCCCGTCCCAAATAAAAACACACACTGCTAACTCCAGTTAACTTGACAAAAGTCTGTATTTGTGTTATCTAGGTTTGCAGATGGGACTTTGGGAGGGATCGAATGAATCCTGCAGCGTGTGAATGTGTGTGTTTTTGCAAGAGTTAAAAGAAACTTTGTGGTGTTTAGTTGGAAGCAGAAAAGCAGCGTTTACCTTCCGCAGAGCTTGCACGAACAGGCCTCTCCATTTGTGACTGTTCTCGTCACTCGAGAAGTCGTAGATCTGCTGGGGCTGCATCGCTGTAGCGGCTCCTGGCGTGGCCGTGGTCCGGGCTGAACTGTCAGCATCGGCCCCCGGGTAGATCGTCCTGGTGGGTGGGTGGGTCAGTCCGGGGGGCTAGGCACGGCGGGGACCGCAAGAGCCAAGCCGACGACCCGGCGAGTGGGCTAGGCTACCCTAGGCTGCGAGTCCCGGGTCGAGTGGGAATCATGCAGAGAGACACACAAGCTGCACACGAAAACAAGCACATGTAGCTGTAAAGTTCAACTCGCTAGCTTCGGGGCTGCTAGCTTAGCTAGCTTAGCCTAGCCCCCGCTGCTGTAGCTGTAAACACGGGACCCAACTCACAAGCTAACAGGCTAACGGCTAACAACAACGCCGCTAAGTGTGTGGTTCTCCCCGCCGTTTCGGAGACACAACAACCGGGGCGTTAGGTTCACTTGCACGCCGGGACACCGGGGAGCAGCTTCCCGCCGGTTCCCCGCAGCTACACGCCGGGTGTGGTGGGTGTTTCTGCCGCGGAACACCTGTGACGTTAGCGGGGGGCTAGCGTCGTAGCCGCGCGGGGCTAGCTGGATGCTAACTGGATGCTAACTGGGGCTAGCTGGTGCTACAGGCTGCTGCCGCCGCCGCTGGCCTCGCTGCTCTCCCGAGGTTTTCTCTATGTTGTGGCGGCACACGGACCCTTGAGCTCCGCAACAGGCACACGGTGTCCGGCAGTAGCAGCCCAGCATTCAGGCATCTTCTCCGGGGTTAAATCCCCACGACAAGGCGAGTCCCCACCGGAGGAGAGGGCGGCCGGTCCGGGGCTCATCTGCGAGCCGAGCAGTCCTCGGTGTTTGTCGGTGTGTGAAGTGGAAGATGTTCGCAGCAACTCTCCTCCGCCGCCTGTCTGTCTGTGTGTGTCTGTCTATGTGTGTGTGTGTGTGTGTGTGTGTCGGCCGCTGTCAGGCACGCACGCTGCGTAATTTCACATTTTATTGGACGACACCAAAAAACAAGGCTGGACTTTATGTGCCATCGTCACGGATTTCTGCAGAAACCCCAAATAAAAACAGATTTTCCTCTCATCCTCTCCCCTGGTGCAGCTGATACACAAACACACACCAGACACACTCACTGCAACACACACACACACACGTCACAGCTGAGGAAGACACTTTATTGTGTAGCAGTGATCTGACACAAAAACGAAGAATAAATGGTTTAAGCAACATGTCATTTATACACATTTTGTGCTCATTCGTCATGTTTGTGTTTCGCTTGTGCCTCCGTGTGGTCAAAGTGTACAAGTGCCTGAGTGGAACAGCTGGAAGCAAACAGGTCACATCTGGAGGAGAACACTTCACACAGTGGTTTTCATTTCACTGTTTGTGTGTGTGAGTCTGCACAAAACACCTCTACATCGTTTCTGTAATAAAAAATCACCGTAGATCAATATACAAGATGATATGAAGCGTGTTTTTAAACATTTTATGGCTCAAATCTCAAACGTTGGTAAATTTTCTATATAAAAATACACATTTTGTAAAAATACACTGACATTCCTGTGTAAGTGAAATTGTTGATCCCTTCGTTAAACACACAAATTAAAACAGGTTCTCAGGTTGTCATATAATATATATTTTATCCTTATGTAATTTCTGAATATTTCTAATATACAAATCTGTCAAATTGAATAAAAACAAACTGTCTTTTCCCATAAACTGAGTGTTACCTTCCAAAGTGAGATAAACCGTTAATAACTATATATCTAATTTTATATCCAAGTTTAAAAAACAGTAAATATTAAAATTATGTAATGTTTAATTTATATTTTTTGCCTAAAAGTGTATCAAAACTGATTTGGACTGAAGCTCATTTAACTGTAGGAAGTGCAATATTCAAACTACAGAAATAAACTGTATAATAAACGCAGCCGAGAAACACAACCAGATAAAAAGTGGTAATTCCCCCCCCCAAAAAAAAAAGTTAAGTTCACACTCAAATCAACATGTCTGTGTATTTATATTATTCCTATTTTAAAGTGTCATACTGATGATCAATTCATTGGAGCTAAAAACTTTTATTAAGAGGAACTCAGACAGAAATGTAGTTGAGAAAAATAGATTTTTACTGTGAAAAGTGGTGAAACAGACATATTATACAACCTGAAGTAGCTTAAGTAAAAACAGTCTGAAAATGTAATTAAGTCACAGATATGTAAGGTCACATGTGCCCCCCTCCCTTGATTAAGGCTTAACTTGTTATAAAAAGCTTCATGATGCTGCTGATGCAGTGACAGTTATATTTGATTTTTGGTTTAGCTGTTTTCCTCCTAGCGACCAGCGTTCTTCTCTACAGCGAGAAGCGGCCCTCCACCTCGTCTGCGATCATCTCCCCGATGGCGAGGGAGGAGGTGGCCGCTGGCGAGGGAGCGTTACGCACGTGGAGCACCCGGCTGCCCACGTCCCCGACGCCGCCATCGAACACAAAGTCGTCCACAAGGTTGCCGTCCCGGTCCAGGGCTTGAGCTCGGACTCCTGCCGGACCCCTGGAGAGGGAGACCACCGGGGTGTCAGAAACCGTTACGTTTACATTTGTTTGATACTTATTTAGCAGGATTATGCAAAAACCACTGAACCAAGATCTATGAAGTTTTGTGGAGGAGTGGGACCTGATCCAAGGAAGAACTTGTTTATATTTGGTGGGGATCTGGATCTTTGTTTTCCATAACTCTAACATTGTGAGATGGTTTTTCAATATTTCTCAGAGAATAACTCAAGGATCTTGGTGAATGTAATTGTGGTTTCCTAGGATGGTCGGGCCTTGGCGGACGTGTGTGCTCCGACTATTCTAGTTGAGTCGGTCAAGAGTTAAATGTCTCTTATAAAAGAAAAAGAAAAGTTGTTTTATGAACCAGAAGATCCATTGACACCTAAATAGTGTAATACTTGAGTTACTCTAACAACTACAACTTACAACCACGTCTGTCCACCCTCACATATTATCTGTCTTTATGAGGGTGAGGGAATTCAATAAAAGATATTGAGTGTATCTCCTGGTGAAAGTTATCAGGATATTGACATGTTCTATTCCAGTAAATCATTTCCAGTGAGAAACATGCCGTCTTCACTTAAGAGACTATTTTTACAGTGGAGTACAGAGGCCTGATAGAGAGCGTGGTCACATGGTGCAACAACAATCACCTGACTTTGTTAAGCTTTGTTGTTCTTGCTCTGCTGTACGTCTACTGTAACAGAGAGCAAGGTCAATGAGAGACACTGGAAAACAGAGTCAGTGGTTTTTTGTATGTGTTCACACGCTGGGCCGATGAGTTGTGGCTGCAAGAGAGTCGACAGTTCTTCAAATATGGATGTTACTGTAAAGAAGCTATGGATTCTACAACATGGTGTCTTCAACTCAGCAGCACAGAACATCAATACAGATGTCACAGTTTCATGGTGGGCACAAGAGATTAATGTCACCTATTCAGTATATAATTAAATGTGAAAGATGGTCAAGTTAACACTTCTGAGTTATGATGTTGAATGAAGGCCAGAATAAATTATACAGCTGATCTTTGACCTTTTAGATATAAATTTGTTATCCCTTTATTTGACCCAATTAGACGATTCTGTGAAACTTGTCTCATGAGGTCGCCCTGACCTTGAACTTCAAAATCTAATCAGGCGGTTTTATTGGACGATTGTTGTAACTGAAGGGAAATTCCCTCAAGATTGTCCTGATAAATCAATTTCAAAAGATTAGGACGAACTTTCCCAAAACATAATAGCAAACCACTTCTCTTTCAAGCTTATGGTCGTACAACTTTGATATTTTACTTCATTATTATCATTTTACATAAAACCAAAAGCTAGTAACAGTGACTGTGTATTTTGTGTATTTGTACGTCTTGTATCACGTACCTGAGCACGTCACTCCGCGAGAGTTCAGGAATGTACTTCTGCAGCAATTTAACCTGCGCACCGATGAAGACGCCTCTGTACATTTCTCCCATCCCATACGAGATGTTCTTCAGCACCAGCTTCTGAAGACCCCTGCAGCACAAAGAGAAAACTATTAAATATTCAGTGTGAATCAAGAATCTGAATACTGTTGTGTTGCTGTGCAATTTGTGGATAAACTCCAGAGTTCTTTAAAATCATCCTAATTGTTAGAAACAAAATACTTTTCAAAATAAAGTTCCAAGCCACAACACAAAGAAGACAATAAGAACAGGTGTATTTTCACGTTGTACCTGAATGAGAGTGCATCTACAAAGTCTTTGGCGTTGAAGTCGTACACTTTGTAACCCTCCCGTTTGAAGGCCAGAACCGCGTTAGGCCCGAGCCAAACGCTTCCATCCATCCGGGGGGTGAAGTGAACTCCCAGGAAGGGGAAACGGGGATCAGGAACCTGGAAAACAATATTTCATAAAGACAAAATAAAGATGCAACAGTTAAGTACAGAATGTTTTCAATCATTATTTGGGTCAGTTAACAAAAGGCGGAGAATGTATTAATCGTTTAAGAGTAAATCGCTCCCTTAGCTTCAAGCTTTCAACTATACTACTAACTGACAAGATATCTCTTTTATTTAAAGTTTTTTTTGTCCTCAATTGTTTATTATATTACAGTTGTACTAGAATTACCAGAGTTTTAAATCTCATCTACCTTTCTTTCTTTTTATAAAATATTGGAGAGTGAATTTTCCTGTTCTGTCAGATCCCTTTGCTGAGTAATATTTCCCCCCCATTTTATTACTTCTTTTGAAAGCTGTTTGAAAGTTTGTGTAGAGAAGTGCGCCCGAACATATTTAGATTCAACTATTTTTGCTCCAAGTTATTTTAGGCGTCCCTCTCAGATCCTTATATGGTTGTAAATGTAAATTCTTGAAGTGAACGAGAGAAACATATGAGGAAGTCCCCACTTTTTATATGGCGCCACATCTCAAGAGAAAGCTGGAGTGAAAAACAAATAAACGAACAGCATTGCAACTCTCTCTCATTCTCTCTCTCTCTATATATATCTGTACAATTATGCAGGATTACACCTTACTGATCTAGTTTTATGTGAATATGAGGCAGTGAGTTCCCTTAAAGAGTTAAAAAAAGATATATATTTCTACCACATAGGGCCGCCAGAGTCCAGACTTATTAGATTTAAGTGGGTTACACAACTGACACGGTTTTGAACTTGTGGACAGCTGGATCTGCAGCAGACTTACCGGGTAGATGTTTCCTTTGACCAAGTAGTGTTTCTCTGGTTTCAGGACCAGGTAGTCTCCCCTGAAGGGGACGATCCGCGGCTCCCGGCTGCAGCCGGAGATCTGGGACAGGCGGTCGGAGTACAGACCTCCACAGGTCAGGACGTACCGGCACCGCACCTCGTTACCCTGAGGAGACAGGACAATGCAAATGATGCAGAGAACAGGACAGAGTCTGAACACTGGGATGGTTTTATCTGCATGTGTCTCACCTTCTTGTCTTTGATTGCGATTGGATACTTCATTCCTGTGAATGGAATTTAAAAAAGCATGTAAAACTTTTTAATGGAGCAGAATGTGTCTCTTGTAATGACACGTGAATCTATGGGACCTGTCTTTACCTTCAGTGCTTCCAGCTGAGCTCTCCTTGACCATGGAAATGTCTTTGACTTCATAATCGGTGACCACCTTGCCGCCTGCCTCCTCAAAGTCTTTGCCGTAATGCAGAGCCACCATCCTCCAGTCCACGATGCCGGTGTAGGGCGAGTCCAAGGCCATGATGCCCTGAACACATGAAACGCTGTGAGCCTGATATCTTTTCTCTGGTGTGAATAAAAAACATTGAAGTGTCTCACTCTGCAGTAAGGCTCCCGCTCTCGGATGGCCTTGCCGTCGATCATGCTGAGGTCTCGCACATTGTTCTTTATCCCACGCTCGTGCAGAGCTTTCAGCCGGGGAATCTCCTCCTGATCCACAGCCACGATGAGCTGCCAGAGCAGAAACACAAGGATCAGTACTGAGATACACACAATGCAATCCAACACTCCACATGACAGATATTATATACAGCACCCGAAGGTTTCTGATTTAATTTATAATTTAGAAAATGTCAGATTGTACTTTATTTAGACAAGGTTCTATTGAGGCTGTTTTGAGTGAGAATTTGAAAACTCTTTACAAATTACTCGTTATAAAAGCCTCCGCCAATCAGTGCAGTTTAATTCTATATATTTTTATTTTCCAGATCCCTTAGGTCACCGTGACCTTTGACCCCCAGAATGTAATCTGTTAATCCCTGAGACCAAGTGACAACTAGTCAAGAGTTGAAGAAATCCCTTAAAGGCAGACTTGAGATATGTTATGTAAGAGGCCTTTGACCACCCAACTCTAATCAGTTCTTCTTTAAAGTGAACGTTTGAACCAAATTTTTAGAACTTGACCTTGACCTTTGACACAAGGAAGGAATAGAAGGACAGCCCGAAAACATAATGAGTGTCTCTGATGTGGAAAAAAAAATGGCTCTAATGTGTGTATGGCTGCAGAGTGAGACTCAATTCAAACTCCTGCTACGTGATCATTACTCGATACTAAAGGAAAGTTTCAGTTTCAGTATCGGTTAATATTTACTAATCAGTTGGTGTCTCTTTGCCAAATGGTTAAAGTGCAAATCATAAATCTGCAGCACCCGTGGTTCCATGACCAGCTGGGGACCTAATGCATGTCTTACCTTCTCTTTCTCTAAACTGTCAATTAAATAAATACCAAAAAAACAAACAAACATTATCTTTTGTGCTGAATCTGTATGTGGTAATGTAATGTACAGATATGTCTTATAATTCCAAATCAGCGGAGCACTTTCACTGATTTATCTGAAGTAAACAAGCAGAGTTATCTCTGAGAGAGAGCAGACCTTTCCACATCTCTGGTAAGGCAGTCCTTTCTTGTCACAGTACTCGTAGGCTAACGTGGCTCCTTTCACACACAGCCGGGCCTTCAGCGAGCCGGGGGTGTAGTAGATCCCGCTGTGAATGACTCCACTGTTGTGTCCACTCTGGTGAAAGGCTGGTGAGGAGTAAGAGAAGGGCAGAGGAACAGAAGGATTAGAAAATACAGCTAATTTGATAGATGCTCGATTTCCTTTTGCTTCCTGGCAGAGAGTTACATAAGGAGATTGACAACACCATCTTGTTTAGACAGTAAATATGGAGCTACACCAAGGTGACATTATTTCAAGGGCTCCAAATCAAATTTCAAAACCATATTGTGTTCACAAATGAGAGCAGCAGAATGTATTGTGTTAAATTAGCTATTTTAAATATATTTGTTATTTGTAATAGTCATTTAAATCACGTTAAATGTCTGACTTTCACTTTGGAGAGTGTTTCATGGAGTTCAGTGGATGAACAGTGTCGGACAATAACAGGAAAATAATTCCAACACTCATAAACATCATGGTCTACACTTATGTAACTTCCTGCACCACAACAACAGCAGCTGTCAAACCTCCACCCACCGAGCTCCTTCTCTTTCTCCACCAGGATGAAGTTGAGGGACGGGTGTCGCAGGATGAGCTCTCGGGCTGTGGCCAAGCCCACGATGCCTCCGCCCACCACGGCCACGTCATACGTGCTGAAAGACAGGCGGACACACAAGGTCACAGGGGTCAGATTCACGACGGCTCCTGATAAACCAGCGTCTCGATCAGAGCTGCAGAATGTGTCGAGCGGAGCAGGATGTGGGTCAGTGGTTCAACGTCCAACTGTAGAGGATTGACTGAGTAAACAATAAACCTTTGAATCAAAAGTGTTGTTGATTTTAGAAAACATCAAAGTCTGTCACAAGTTTGTCTCACGAGTAAATCTAATTTCCACAGAAGACAACTATCCAGTGGGAGGACTTCTCGAGTTCCAGTGTATCCAACACAGGATTTCACATAATAAAGCTGGAGGAACAAAACGTCCCTAACTGGAAAAGCTCTTTAAATCTCTCATGGAGGCGCGGGAGCCTGGGGAGCAGCCAACATCTTGTTTTCATTGTGGGAAATAAGAGCCAGAGTCTAAGCAGCAGCAACAACTCAAAGCTGGGGAGGAGCCAATCAATCCCAGGGAGGAAGAAATTCTTGGAGACATCACAGGTCGTCCATCTGCAGAAGTTCTAGATAGAATCAAATGCAACACCCACTGTCCTGGGGTTTTGAGTTTATGTCATACGTGGCAAAGAACATTTTGAGTTTTTCTATAAAAACTTTAAAGTCTTTACTTTGCAAAGTGCACTGAGGTTTGATAATGCAGATAAAACTGAATTGATCTTCTTGGACTTTAATTCCTTTGTTTGCAATCAAACAAGCAGCACAAATAACTTTTATATCTGCAAATATGTGGCAACTAATCTGTGGCGAAATTTGGTTTTCAAACTAGACAAGATTACGTAAAAAGGTCATGACCCCAAAACCAGAAGTTACAACATCTATATTCACTTTCTTTTTTCTTGAAGGAGGCAGGACTAGGGGAAGGGGCTCGGTTATATAACTGCTGGGCCCCATAGATCCTGCAGGGCGAATGGGAAACACATGTTGTAGCCATGAAGGAGGGGACGTAAACATGAAGTAGAATGCATGTGATCTGAGGAGTTACTGTTAAAAAGCATGCACACACACACACACACACACACACACACACACACACACACACACACACACACACACACACACACACACACACACACACACACACACAGACACACAAACACACAACACAACCTGGCTCTGGATAGTTTAGGAAGTGACAGAGTTAGAAGTTGGCTCGAGGAGGAAGTGCCTTGCTCATCTGCTCTCTGACATCTCCTCAAGGAAGGACTCCTCCCATGAGCCTCCTCTCCCCTGTCTCCTGTCAGTGTCCTCTCTCCTGTCTGTCTCCTCTCTCCTGTCTGTCTCCTCTCACCTGTCTGTCTCCTGTCTGTCTCCTCTCACCTGTCTGTCTCCTCTCTCCTGTGAATCACCTCTCACCTGTCTGTCACCTCTCTCCTGTCTGTCTCCTCTCTCCTGTCTGTCTCCTCTCACCTGTCTGTCCCCTCTCTCTCTTGTCACTCTCCTCTCTCCTGTCTGTCTCCTCTCTCCTCTCTGCCACCTCTCTCCTGTCTGTCTCCTCTCGCCTGTCTGTCTCCTCTCGCCTGTCTGTCTCCTGTCTGTCTCCTCTCTCTCTCCTGTCTGTCTCCTGTCTGTCTGTCTCCTGTCTGTCTCCTCTCTCTCTCCTGTCTGTCTCTCTCTCCCCTCTCTCTCCTGTCTGTCTCCTGTCTCTCTCCTCTCATGTCTGTCCCCTCTCTCCTGTCTGTCTCCTCTCTCCTGTCTGTCTCCTCTCGCCTGTCTGTCTCCTGTCTGTCTCCTCTCTCTCTCCTGTCTGTCTCCTGTCTGTCTGTCTCCTGTCTGTCTCCTCTCTCTCTCCTGTCTGTCTCTCTCTCTCCCCTCTCTCTCCTGTCTGTCTCCTGTCTGTCTCCTCTCATGTCTGTCTCCTCTCTCCTGTCTGTCTCTCTCCTGTCTCTCTCTCTCTCTCTCTCTCTCTCTCTCTCTCTCTCCCCTGTCTGTCTCTCTCTCACCTGTGCAGTCTGCAGCTCGTCTCCCTCAGCACGTCACTCAGCCTGGCCTGAGGAGCCGCTCGACTCAGGATCCGGATCATGTTGTTGTTTAATTTAAAAAGCAGAAGAAAATCCTCTCAGAGTCTTTTCTTCATCGTCCACTTCCTCCTCAGCTCCGTGTTTCCTTCCTCCTCTTCCTCCTGTAGCTGCCGTTCGCTGCAGAGGGTCGACGAAGCCACGCCTACGATACACACACACCTCCCCCGCTGCCACGACGTAATACGTCAGCGCGTACAGCCAATAGGAGCACGGGAAAGCGAGTGCGACACGAGTTCAAAGGTCACAGCTTCCCGGACGTAAACACAGACAAGAGGACGTGATTGAGGACAGGTGAGGGGCTCGAACCTGTTTCTACTGAGTGGGGGTTTTTTACATCTGGTGATATTACATGTGGAGGCTGTGGCAGAGCGGGCTGAGTGGGCAGAGAGGTTCGATGCCAGTGTGAATGCTAAAGTGTCCTTGGGCAAGACACAGGACATAGGACAAGTGCTGCGTATAGATGACCTGTGTGAATGTGTGTGTGTGAATCTGTGTAAATTAATATAAATACAGACTATATAACTACAGACTTTATAAATACAGTCTATGTAAATGCAGATTTGATAAATTCAAACTACAGACTATATAAATACAGACTATTTATATACAGACTAGTTGTTTACAGACTCTATAAATACAGACTACATACGTAGATACAGACTATATAGATATGAACTATAAAACCACTGAATATACAATTACAGACTCTATAAATCCAGACTATACAACTACAGACTATATATCAACAGTCTATATAAATGCAGATTTTATAAATTCAAACTATATAACTATAAATTATAATTACAGACTATATAATTGCAAACTATACAACTACAGACTAGTACAGACAACATAAATACAGACTATTTATATACAGACTATATAACTACAGACTAGTTGTATACAGACTGTATAAATACAGACTATTTATATACAGACTAGTTGTATACAGACTATATAAATACAGACTATTTAAATACAGACTCTATAAACACAGACTATATAAATATTCAAATGAGAGAATGAGACAACTTTATTTATATGAATTGACTACCTTTTATTTTAGTATTTTACGCATATTTTGTGCAGAACTTTGTGAGCGTGTAAGTGTTATAGAATAAAGGTATAATTTTATTATTATTATTATTTGACCGTGTTTTCCAGCTGAGACATGAGACTCTTATCGAAGGCGGTGCAGGCTGCAGTGAGTCAGAGGGGGCGGAGCCAGAGACACTTCTGGGGCTGGCTCAATGCAGTTTTCAACAAGTGAGCAACTTCCATTCTCCTGCAGGTTCACTGGACACGTGTGGCAGCTGCACAGTGATGCAACAAGACACCGTCATACACAGAAGTCATTCAAGGCTAAGTGGGAATTAAAGAAACTCAAAAGTGCTGATCAGAAGCATAAACATATCAAATATATATATATCAATCCCACAACAATCTCCTTATGAAACCACCTACTTTCACATTGTTTTGTGGAAATCCACTAAGTTGTTTTTGTATCATTTTGCTTACAAACAAACCAGCAAACACACAAACACACAGGGGTTTTTCGTGGTCAACAAATACAGGTTATTATTATTATATAATTTAATTTACACATCCCTGAGGATGTCAACAAAAATGGAACATCATATTATTAAGTGTCAACAAGGAGTTCGTTTTTAGAAGTTTTCACAACCTGAAGTTCCCTGTGGTCTTATTGAGTTTAACCAACAGGCAGAAAGAATCTCAAAATAACTTCTTAAAAAGTTGTGAAACACAGAAAAACAAACAGATGTTGAAATATTTCCAGTATATTTTGCTCAGATGACCTGGTGGGCAGTTTGCCAGGTAGACTTTATATTTATTCACCCTCTTCTCTATCCTCTTCTTTCCTCCAAGTAACAGCCCATCATGACCCAGCTCTGTCCCCAGCGTGTACTTGTGCTACTGTACTTTGAATGTGTGTCGCTCTTCTCTCAGGGTGGACTATGAGAGGATCAAGTCTATCGGTCCAGACCGAGCTGCAGCAGAGTGGCTGCTGAGGTGTGGAGCCAAAGTGAGGTTCCAAGGGTTCGACCGGTGGCACCAGGACTACAACGGACTTCCCACCGGACCCCTGGACCGATACAAGATCCAGGCCATCGACGCGACTGACTCCTGCATCATGTACAGAGGCTTTGACCACCTGGGTCAGTGGAGAATGTTATGTTCTCGTCCTCATGACTTGTCCAATACTAGATCTGTAACACTAGCATGTAGCATTCAGCTAAACCAAAGTCAATTGAATGAATCCCCTGAGGACCATGAATATATCTCACAGTGTTGGGTTGACAAACTAACAGAGTTTCTGTGGGGTCTTAAATTTAATAATTAGAATTATAGGCCCTAAGAAGTCTTAAATCTGTTAAAATATCATCTTATAAATCGTAATTATGTTAGTGTTAATTTAATGCTACTTCTGTTAAGCTTTAAAATTGGTATTTAGTTTGTAATGTCTGTGTTTTGTTGTTCTTTCTCAACAACACAGATATTAACAGGCTGCAATAGAACTAGAAACCTGATAACTGAAGCTAGAGAAAAGACTGGATACCTACTGTCTCTCTTGCATTTTGAGGATTAGTCTTAACTTCACCTTCTCTCCAATTATGGGGAAGTAAATGTAATTCTGTGACTTGACCTACTGTCGGTCTTAAATTCAATTCTTTGTGGTCTTAAGTTGAACTTGTTTAAACCAGCAGAAACCCTGCCATCAAAGTCCTGTTCAAATTAAATATTAAAGCTTAACCTGAGCTTGATCTCGGCCGTTGACCTGAAAGTGATAACGGCTCGGAGTTAACCAGAAAGGGAAGAGACGGGTGAAAGTGCATCGCTCCAAGTCTGATTATCCAAAAGTGACGCAAGCTGCCGGGATGTTTTACAGTGAACGGACACGGATAGTTCACCGTCTCTGACCCTAGTAACTGCAGCTCTCCAAATTTATATTTAATGAGTACAGAAAATGCTGATCCTTGTTTTTCTGTTTTCATTTTTCTAGATGGTTTGAAACATGTGGAGGAAATGAAGTTCAACAAGTGCATCTACATTGAAGACGCGTGTCTGGAGAGGCTGAGCTCGATAGAGAACCTGCAGGAGAGTGTGAACTCGATGGAGGTGGTGTCGTGTGGGAACGTGACCGATAAGGGCGTCATTGCCCTTCACCAACTCAAGTGAGTGTTAGGACGTAACCTTTGAAATAACTTTTCCGGTCCATGTATGCTCTTATTTTGTAACACTAACGAGTTTTAACTCCAAACAGGAATCTGGAGTCTCTGTTTCTCAGCGATCTGCCGGGAATCAAAGACAAACAGACGACAGCAGACAGACTGCAGAAGGCTCTCCCACGTCTGGATCTAACGCTGGACCTGAACTGACAGCTTCTCACTTCGTAGAGCAAGTTATTGTTGTAATGAAAAAAAAACAATGTTGAAGGAGGAGAGTTGAGCTGCAGGGCTTTGATTGTCCGAGAAGCAGATCCTTAAGATCCTGGAAATGTGATGCCAGCCTCCAAGGGTTTAGTTATTGAGACGTTGCTGATAGTGAACTAATTTCTAAGCTTCTGTGAACAAATGATAAAGAAACAATCCAAACAAGAAAGAATGAAAATAGTTAAAGCACTTTATGATATCGACACCAGTTCTTTGTTTTGATTGGTTGAACATTTCTTTACTTTATTATATTCTCAACATGCGGTTCCACAGGCAGAAACAGTTTTGTGAAAATTCTGAGGATTTCAAATCATTTCTCTTTAGATTAATTTGGCGTTTGTACAAAATCGGAGGCGAGACGGACGGTGGAAAACCTCCTTAGCACCAAAGCTCCAGAGACAATGAGGACAAAGTGGTGCTGTTCCTGATAAATGACGCCGAGGGGAAGTTGAGGGAATGTTTAAAAGTGTTTTCACTCCTGATGTCAATTAATATTTTCAGAAATGTTCATTAGTCGTGACCAAAAAATAGTCTGAGTCCTACATTATTTAACTTATTCAAAGACAACATAAAAGTCAACTAACAAAAACTCTCACAAGTTACATTATATAATAAAAAAACAATCATTTGGCAAACCAGGCAAGGCAGTACGTGGTAGTTTTACCTCCAGTCTCCTCAGCGACTACAAGCAGAGCGGCCGTCGCTCATCGTCTTCACACGTCTACACAAAGTACAAATCGACTTGATATGTAGACAACATACAAAAAACCAGCATGTGTGACTCCACGCGCTGGGAATAGTGCATAGACCGACATCACCTCATGTGGAAAAACAAACTGTAGAAAGTTGTGGGATCCTCTCGAATGCTCTCGTAGCTTCCTCTCCTGAGTGTTTTATTAGGAAACAGCAGGTCGATGGTGAGGATTTGAATTCCGATCCGTGGGTTTAGATGTTGGGGAGGTGGTAGTTGAACCTGCGCAGGTTGTTGTAGTACTTCTTGTTGTCCAGAGCCGGGAAGATGCTGCTGCCGGTCAGCTGCGGCAAATACTGGAGGGAGGAAAGAGAACAAACATATATAAAGCTAATTATATTTATGAGGCAAATTATTTCAACCTGGATGAAAGTTCTGTTATCGAGGTTCCCTCTGGTAGTGAAATGTGAACGTATATGTCACCGAACTTTGTTTTATAGTCAGTTTCCCAGGGGTTTGGTTTATTCTACATAATCATAATACTACAACTATTACTATTAATAATAGAAGAAGAAAACCGCAGATTAGACACTGATATATTTCCTTGATTCATCAGATATAATGTTTTGAAAAATGTGATGTTCTCGTCTGGATTACAATCATTTCAAGTTATAGAATGAACACAAAGATGAATGACATGACAGATCCCCAAAAGGTTCCCCCTGGTGGCTGGCTGCAGTATAGGTCGTAAACCCTGTATCCTCCATGTTAGTGGAAAGGACATAATCAATAAATGATCTGTCAATAAAGTTAAGTTTCATTCAACCCAAGACTTTGATGTTTCTTTCACAATTCGTCCTTTCTTTGCTCAGAAAGAAAACATCCCAGAATTAAATTTTTACAGAAAATACCAGTTAGATTTGACAAACCCTGACTTTCACCACAGCCCTGTGAAACAGAAGCTGTGGTGAAAGTCCAGAGTTCATTCATCCAACATGAGGCGGCTCACCCCGGGGGGGAGCTGCTTGCGAGGGAAGCGCGTCCTCTTGTTGCTGGAACGCTCCTCCTCACGGGACGAGCTCTGGCTCTTCTCACGCAGGTGGTCGAAGTACGGATGCAGGAGGAGCTGGCCACAGGTCAGACGCTCCGAAGGGTCCATCCTCAGGCAACCCTGAACCAGGGAGGAGGGTCAGAGAGGGAGAGAGAGGGAGAGAGAGGGAGGGAAAGAACACAGCACTTTCACAGTTTCTGATAGGTTGTGCAAATGCAAAATGTTAAATGACTGAAAGTAGAGTTTTCCATGACTTCACAATAAGAGATGTAGTCAAATATGCCCAAACTTTATGATCAATCATGTATAGCTCATGCTTTTTATGTTAAAAATGCATTTGATCTTTACCTTCATGAGACTCAGAGCTTGATGTGAGAGATTCGGATATTTCTGCTCCAAAGTTTCCTACACAAACAGAAAATGTTTCATAAGTCACATTTTCCTGTATTTCTTAATTTGAATTCACATAATTGATCTTCTGCATGCTGAGGGAAACCAGCAGAACTCACCATCTCCTGTGGCTCTGGGATGGAAACTCCACTGAAGAACTGGTTGTTGCTGAAAACCTGCTGATGTCG
Source organism: Limanda limanda (assembly GCF_963576545.1). Classification (NCBI taxonomy): domain Eukaryota; kingdom Metazoa; phylum Chordata; class Actinopteri; order Pleuronectiformes; family Pleuronectidae; genus Limanda; species Limanda limanda. The sequence continues at coordinate 22,139,184 of NC_083647.1, read as the reverse complement.
AGGGATCAGATCTCCTGCAGAGAACAAGAGGAACAGTCAATGCAACAAGGATTATTTAAATATTGTCGTATTTAATCACAATATGGAGAAGTTATAAATAACATTTTTCACAAAAAGCTTCTGATCTCACCGAGAGTCTTCCTGATCAGGTAGAGTTGGTCCATGTCGGACTTCCCGGGCCACAGAGGGATTCCTGACAGCAGCTCAGCAAACACACAACCGATGGCCCACACGTCCACTGGGGCTCCGTACTGCGTGTCGCCCACCAGCAGCTCGGGGGCTCGATACCACCGGGTCGCGACGTAGTCTGTGTAGTAGTCACATGGACCAGCTGAGGACACAGACACACACACACACACACACAGATACGAGATGTGAGCAGCACAACACAATATTTTCCCTTTTTAGATATGTTACATTTGTATGTATTGTATGTATTGTAGGAAAGCGTTACACATATACTAACATTAACATCATTTTTTTCAAATCTTTTTTTGCAGAATAAACATTTAGATTATTTCTTTCTATATCTCTGACCCCTTGAGTCTTTGGGGGCTCCTGAATTTTTTCTTCTATTTTTAATTCATGTACTTGTAATTGATGGTTTTATGTTGTTTTAATCAGTTCCTCTTTAAAATGAATAATATACTCATGGATTAATATTTCATTTGTCATTTGTTTTATAAATTCTATTTTGAATGCTCATCAAATCTAATTAAGTCTATTTATTTAAAGATTAAGAAATCGAATTTGCGAATCTTTACTGTACAATTAACCATGAATTAATAAAAACTACATGAGACAGGGCTGAAACCTATTTTATTAAACGACTGCGCTTTCAAAACACTAACACAAACACAGAGCTAGGGACAGGTACGTCCACCAGGGGTCACTGTCACTGTGGATAAAGTCTGAAAGTCTTACTGAGGATCCTGGCAAAGCCAAAGTCACAGAGTTTGATGACCTGATGTTTGGTGATGAGGATGTTCTCCGGCTTCACGTCCCTGTGGATGCACTGCAGACACACAAACATCCCTGTGTGAGTTTAAACATGTTCAGAGTTGTGTAGAGGATAAAGGGCCTGTGTAAAAAGGAGAGGGGGGGGGGGTCCAGTTAAAGGGAGTGTTTGTTGTGTCTTGGTGATGCATTAACTGTTCCTCAGCCAAGGGGAAGGAATTCTTGTTGAAGAAAAGAAGACGAGGAGGAAGAGGAGGAAGAGGAGTCGTAAAGCAGAGGGGCCGGGTGGGAGCTGGAGGAGGGAGGAGACCGGAGGAATTTCAAAAACAAGCCGAGGACAAAATTCCACAGAGTCGATCACTTACGTTTTGTTTGTGGCAGAAGTTCACGGCCTGAAGCGTCTGCCATGTGATGCTCTTCACCAGGTGCTCGGGGACACTGAGAAAACACAGAGCTTCATGTTAGAGGAGAACATGTTCCTGTTTCATCTGAGGGACGGACAAGGAGGAGGTTCAGACACTGGAAATATTAAAACGTTCACTAGCTGATCATTTTTCAATTAAAGTTTTATCTTCCCAAGTAAAGTCATTATCTGCTGAAGTAGAGACCTGGAACCAATTCAAACTACATTTCAATTCACTAGATATATATATTTCTTACTGTATATATTGTTGTTTTGTTTTATGTACAGTGCACCAACCACACCATGGCAATTTCCAATATATGCAAATATACGTGGCAATACAAATAATTCTGATTCTGATTTATTGGATATGCCCAAAATTGCACTTTAAGTATCAGACCCGTAATCAAGTCTGATTTAGTAATTTTAAGAAAAAATGCGTCCAATATGTTAAATTATCTCTGTAATACTAATTTATAACCTGTGCTGATTTGTATTTTTTTTAAATTTCGTCTTTTGTGTAGTTTTCATATCACGTTCTTTTATATTTCAGTCATTTACTTTGTATTTATTGCTGTGACTCCCACCTCTTGGTCTCTTTAAATCTCAATGACAGTTTTAAACGTAATTGAATAAAGATACAATCAATCCAGATTCTGATTCAAAGTCAGAATATCGTCCTCATGGTGGCGCTGTGGAAGAGGTCAGGGGTCAACAAAGCATATAAATCAGTGGGATTGATCCTCTGGGGACCTTGACTGTTCCCCAGAGGAACTGGAACTAAGTTTGTTTGTAAGAGGCGAATGGAAGAGATGAATCTAATAAAAGAAACAGAACTTTGTCCCTGGATGAAGGAAAAGTAAAAATCAGTCTTTCTCTGTGACTGCAGTTGTTCAGCTTCTCAGACTTGTCTCTCGTCCCTCGGACAGTGAGACGACAGTGAAGCCGCCCGGCCGCTCCGTCCCGAGGCTCAACACTGAGGCTTTGTTTCCTCCAGGGACCGTCGTCCATCAGTGTTGCCGTGGAAATGGCTAAATCGAGCCCTGTGACGGGCAATTAAAAACAATCTCCGCCCCTTCTCCACACTTTGTTTTCTCCTCTTTTGAACCGTCTGCGTCCAGAGGGCTTCAGGCCAGGACCCGAGGGGGGGGGACCAGACAGCGAAAACACTCCGTATAAAATGTGGCCGAGCGAGACATCCCCTCGACAGCAAAGCATTCTGGGAGAGCACCACTGTAAACATTCCACAGGGGCCGGGTCAGCGTCCCAGGAGACACACATTGTGCACATCAGAGTCGCACAAAGCCCAGTGTACGCTGGTGTGTAGGTGTAATGTAGAAGTAATAGAAAGTACACAGCACGTTGTTAAATGAAAAGCAACCAGAGTCAGATTTATACTGGTGAGGATCTCTCAGCAGCTGGGAGTGGGAGTGGGACTGGTTTTATTACACAACCAGTGCATAACAAGTGTCTACGGCTTCTATATCTATATGTTCTCCCAATGTATATGTGACTTATGTATGTATGTACGTGAGGTGTATAAGTGTAGAAGTGTATAAGCTACTGGATGTCCTAAATTTCCCACGGGATTAATAAAGTATCCATCCATCTATCTATCAATCTAACGGCGAGAATTTGTTAAAATCAGTATTTATATAGTTTGTATATGTGCGTTTCTTCTCATGTCTTTGTGTTCTTAGTTGTACATTTATTGTGTAAACACACATTTTATTCTATTCTGTGTTTTATATTATTATTACTTGCACCAAGGAGCCTTTCTTTTCACTCCTGTGTGTTTGTGTGCAGCATGATTACACAAAAACGTTTTTCCACAATAATTGGTGGAAAGAAAGAAGCCAATTAAATGTTGGAGTGGATCCGGACAAAAAGGGTCTGATCCAGGATTTGTTCTGCAAAATAGATTGTTTATTAAAATGTTTTGCTTATTTCTCAGGGATTTATGTGTTTGTGCAGTTTGGTTCACATCCCAAATACAAATCCACATCTGGCAAACTTACATGTAGTTCCATAGGGTTTAGGAGTTATTCAGCTGCTGTAAACTACTTATAAATAGCATCTGTTATTCTGTTTTTTATTGTTCTGTATTATATTCCTTACTCGACTACTTTATTTGTGCTGCAATGGAGCCTGAAATCATTTTTAACATGATTACAGGTGTGACAATAAACATAAGGTTTCAAGGTACTTTTATTTTTTATTCTTTAGCATAAATGTCTGTTATTCGCGGTTGTTTTGGTTTCCTGTTATAGTTTGTTGTCGTCTTGTCGATCTTGTGTCTTTTTGTTTGTTTTGTTTGTTCCTACAAATTCTACAAATCCTTCACGACGAAACAAAGTAAGATCCAAAGCTCCAGAGCAGCTACTGAATGGATCTTGAGAAACAGAGTCTTGAGTGGACGCTGCTTCTCTTGAGGATGAAAGTGTGACTGTGATTCAGAAACTCTCACCCTCGGGGATGTCGGTCCAGCTCGTTCAGCACCGTGTGATCGCAGTACTCGAAAACCAGGTGGAGCTTCCGCTTCCGCCGAAAAACCTCAATCAGGTTCACCAGGTTGGCGTGTTTCAGTTTCTGCACACACACACACAGACACACAGAAATACACACACACACACAAGAGACAAACATTAGAGGCAGAAAGAGAGATGCAATCTGCACATTATCAGGAAAAGGCCTCAATAGACACAAAACCAGTGACTTCAGGAAACCAGTCCAGTCTGTGGTGTGGCAGCGATCTGTGGTTTGCTCTAATCAAACAGACTCAACTGTTTCCAGATGGTGATAAACATGCTGTTGCCCCTGACGACCCGTCCCCATCCTGTCGTATTTATGAGCCGCTGGAGTCCAGCAGGCCGCGACCCCCCCACCCACAGCATGACTAATTAAACCTGCACCACTGTACCACAACGTCTCAGAACCTGAAACGTGAAGGAAAGACAGACAGAACAACATTCAGATTAAACTCAACTGTTGGAGTCCAAGTCTGGTGGGAAACACTAAGACCTCAGAACTTTGAGATTTGAGATTAATAAACAGATATTAACCGAAAGATCAAAGACGACCACCTGAGGCCGAAGCTTTTTCAGTTGTTAGAAGTTGTAGAATTTGTCCTTTTCTGTTATTAAACTCCAGAGACACTTTGAGTTCCTGAAGAGCTTTTCTTCCCTAAACGAGACGTTTTCCGTGCTGCAGCCACAAAGAATGTTTCCCCTCCGGAGAATTAACGGCCAGCGTCCCCCCCGCTGCTCGGCACAACAGAGAGGACAGTGTTTCTTTATAAGGTCCTAAAAACAGGGTCTGCATCTTTAAAACATCAAATAAAAACCTCACAGTCAAGAGCTGCATCGACTCGGCAACTTTACTTTCTGTGATGTTCTTTTCTATCCACCTACTTGACTTGGAAGTTTATCCTGATACTTTGTTATATCTGGACTCTGGTCTTCATTGTTTACATGAATTTTAAATCTGAAGTTTTCTAAAGAGACGTGTGTGGAGACAAGGAGGAGAAAGAAGATGTAGTAAAGTCAAAGTTTAGGTTTGGTTTCACTTAAGAAGGCAGAACTAGCTCAAAACTTTGATTTATTAAGTCAAAATTTAGATCTTTTTACTTGCACAGGTTTGGAAATCTCATCCTTTCAACTTAATAAGGAAACAATTTTACATTTATTCTTATAATTTTAAATTTCTCTCTAAAATGTTGAGCGAGAATCTCATGATTTAGACATTTCCTCACAGTTTTGAGAAAATAAACCTTACTTTTACAAACTCTCTCATAATTCTGACTCTTATAATCCTGATTATTCCTTAATTCTAAGTCAGTTTTTGAATAATTAGAACAACAAAAGCGTGACCTTGTGTCGTCACCTTGAGCATCCGGATCTCCCTCAGTGCGATCTTCTTGATGATGGGGTCGTCCTCCGACTCCACGAACTTCTTGATGGCGACGATCTGCCCCGTGTCTCTGTTCCTGCACTTGAACACGACGCCGTACGAGCCTTCTCCGATCTTTGCGATCTTCTCGTACTTCTCCATCCTCGGGTCAGAAGGAAAGGAAACGCTCAAGTCCAGGGAGTCGAACCTACGACAAGTTCACACAGGGACAGAAAACTGAGGGTAGATTCACCACCTGCTGCTTTAAGTTCACACAGTTATGGTCAGAATTCATATTATGATTCATATTAACAGGTTATATGAGGGTTTGAGCTCAGAAAAGGAAAAATGTGATGCTTTAATAAAACTAAGAACTGATTCAGATTCATCTTTTGTGAATATACAGAGAGGAATATTGAAGATTTGTGATCTGGTCGTGAAGCCTCTGCTGGAGAAGCAGCGTTCAGTTTATTCTCCACATGTGAAACAAACTTCACATGATAATCAATGGGCTTCAAGTTTAAGAAGTAAAGATTCACGACAAATATACAACAAGACTAAATGTGAGTTGAAAATACAGAAAATTAGAAGATATTCATATTTTAAAATAATAATAAATATAATTGAAAATGTAGATAAATAAAGTGGAATGAAAACAAACGAGATAAAAACAAACATTTTAGTAAAAATGGAGAATAATAATAATATGGTTAGCGTATGAAAATAATGTGTTATTAATCTGTTTTAAAAGAAGGAAACTTGTAGCAGATCTTAAATAAAGTCGTTGAGGATTTCAGAGAGTAACTGATCAAGACTTTGCTGTTTACTGCGACAACTTATTAAATCAAATAATGATTAAATTCATACCCAGCTACTGTTGATTTGACTCTTTTACTCCAATTAATCTCTTTTTACTTTATTTTTGTATTGTCTTATGTTGCTTTTACGTTTAATTAAGACTCATGTAAAACACGTTGAATCTCTGTTTTCTACCAATAAACCTTCTACTACAACAAATAAATTATGAATTATAAAAAACCTGCATCCGAGCTCAGCCGAGTATCATGTATTTGGGCCTAAATGTTAATTTAACATCTTAACCTGCTTCTAGAAGACAGATTTAATTGCTCAGAGCAACGTTACACCGGCCTGCAGTTACATTACGTAAGGAACAACATTTGCAATGCAAAGTCTGTTGGGTGATTTCCCAGAGGAGAGACACAGAGAGAATAACCCAGGGGATGAAATCAGAGATCTGCACTGACACACACAGCAACTGTCACTGAACAGTCTGAAGAAAACAGTCAGGACGAAATCCACAGCTTTGAATATGATAAAATCACATCATGAGATATGATGAAACTTATTTCATATAAAGTCTGAGTCAAGTTTCCCAATGAAACGGCTGATGACACAATATTCCTACAAATAAACCTTCCAGAGTTTAATCTGCTGATTGAAAAGTGAAACTTACTTTGAGGGGAAATGTCCACAGGTGATTTCACAGGTGAAAGAAAGAGGAGGAGGAGTTTTCTTCTTCTTCTTCTTCTTCTGTCTCCTCCTGCAGACACAGACCTTCCTGCTGGAGGATCTCAGCTCCAATGTCTCATCTCATTCTACACTGCTGCTTTAAAGATGCACCCCCACCTCACACCGGCTACAGCTTTCAAAATAAAACTCCTCCAGCCAGCAGTTTTTTTTATTATTATCCTTAATTAATGAACTAACCCATTCAAGCAAGTTATATGAAAATACATTGTAGGCCCCATTGTAGTGATAAATGTTATCTAGATTTTTTATAATCCAATGTATTAATTTAAATAAATATATGAATGTATTGCAGCAGAGTTCCAAAACCCTTATTCATCTATTTAAATCATAGTAATATAATTATTAACTGACTGAATCCCTATGAATATAAGGTGTAAACATATAGCAACTTTTATACACTTGGTTCTCTATTCATACATTTACAAATAACCATTAATTTCTTTGCTTACCTCTTCTTTTATAAAGTTTTAATTGATATATTTTCCTTCCTATTTTTCTATTTTAATAAGTCTTCACTTTGTTGAACTGTTTTTGAAGTGATGATGTTTAAATGGTCGTTAAGTCTCTTGGCGCTTTTGACTGAAGTGAAGATTTACTTGGATGAATCCGGACTTGTTTTACTGCTTGTTTACAATGTCCGGTAATGAGGTGAATTACATTATAATAAAATGCAATATTACGCAATTACATAGAATAATAAAGTAATGACATATATTCAGAGTCAGAGACAGAAATGCCAACAAAAGCTCAATTTAAAGCACTGTAACTCTAAGATGATGATTTTTACTGGCTGTTTTATTCTGAAGGTGATATCATCTGACTTCCTCTTCTATTCACTAACTCAACTTGACACACTTCTCTCTCCACCAGAGGAGCTTCAGACTCCACCTGCAGAAAGACAGAGCAGCAGACTCCTCTGGGCTTTTTACACATTTGTAGATGTTCACACCTGATGGACTGAGTGTTCTAAAGGTGTTTTTAAAAATAAACCACATCCTCCTGAAGCCAGAGGAAACATCCGTCAGGGAGGAAAACAACTCTGTTCTCACAGGAGAATTCAGTCATCTTCTGTCCTTGAAAGAGAAATCCTCACAGGTCTGAACACAGTTTGAGATACTGGTGAATTAGTTAGGCTTAGGCTGAACAGGTTTCTCTGTTTCTCATCCATTTCATGTTTTTGTGGCCTTCAGAACAACAGAAACCTCTCAGACGCATCCACCTGTTCCACAGACTGGAGGATTTAACTGTGACGAATCATCCTGTCGCCGTGGGAGCAATTAGCGCCTCCTGGTGAAGCTGCAGGAATGACACACTAAACAGGGAAATAAACTAATAACCCACTCGTCCCCCCCCCCCCCTTTTCCCCTCATTAGAGACTCATCTGTGACTCGCAACATCGTCATCGCCAACTCACAAACACACAGATAAAGAAAGCATCCATTCACGGGTTCTTGTTAAAAACAGCGTTTTTTATTACAAAAACAGCATACATCGAACAGCTCGCGAAGGGAATGGACAGATGTTAACAAAACCTAGCATCGTCCCTCATTTTGTCATTTTTATTTTAAATTAAAAAAAATGTACAAAAGTGCTTACATGGTGCAAATAATGAGAATTAAAAGGTCTATAAAAGAGAGGAGGGTAAAGGGGGAAAAATAACACATGTACATTATGTCCACTTTCTAAAAAAAAAAATAATGCAGCAGAGCAGGAGAGATAAAGCGGCTTTATTACACAGCGGTAGAAAATAACCGGAAGCTGCTCGGGAACTAGGTAGTTAATCCTCACACGGTCTGTCAATCACACACATCACTGAACATGAGGTTAATAAATATTGCTTAAATAACCCACATGGCTCATGAGGTTCTGTTAAAACTGGTCAATTAGTTTGACTAGGAAGTTGTAAAAATCTCTCCTTGAGCAGTGATCATGTGACACGTTACAGACGTTAACAGCAAGAATCTCCAATCGTTTTAATACAATCACAAAAATCCTTGTGAATTTTTTTTATCATGGCACTTGTTTCTCATTCTCTAGATGACCTGTCAGTCCACAGTACAGATGAGTAAGGAAAAATAACAACGGGTTTGTGTTCAGAACAGTTTTTCTCGGGGGAGCTACAGTTGCTGGTGTAAGGCTGCTCGTGGGTCCAGTCGGAAGAAGCTCCGCCCCCTTTTCACTGACCTGCCGATCCCCACCATCAGTAACAAAAGATTCTCCCAAAACTGAGGCATCTTATTCTCTTCTAAGACCTGTCCAGTCCGCGTTGACGGATCAGTAACTGTTCTCGTGACCTGCTAGGATGTAGAGGTTGCTCAGGGCCGTGGGGTTGTCGGTGGGTCGGCTCTCCAGAACCACCACCCTGCAAAACACACACCAGGAGCAGAGGATTAGACGGAGGAGTTGTGGCACCGGCATGGAAGAGATAGTCTGAAGAACCCTCGTAAAGGAGACATATGATGTTGTTTTGAGAGTGTAACAGTTAAAAAGCTGAAAGTCTGAGGTAAAGGGAGCTCCTTTCCCAAAAGAAAACACTGAGGCGTTGAAGATCAGCAGTTTTCAAAACCATGTCAGAGCTTTTTAGATCCTTGAATCATTTGTTCTACCTACAGGGAGCCACTGGTTTGAAAATGAACGTGAACACCTTGTTTTTGCATAAAGGTAGAAAGTTTAAAAAAGACTGAACTCTTTTTTACGTTTTATAGTTATGAAGATTTAAAGATTTCAGTGAACAAAATGCAACATCACATCTCTCTCTCGGACAAACACCTTTACAAATCGTCAACATTCTGAAGTCAGTTGGTGAATGTCGACCACCATGAGCCTGTTGAAAGGTTGAGTTTGTGGTTTGGCTGATTAAAAGGAAAGTTGCTCTAATTGATCTGCTTTGGGACCAGCAGCATCGTGTTAATGGGACCAGTTTGGCAAAGTTACTGGTTAAACGGCACGTTCACTGACAGGCTGATGACAGCAGCGGCGGCGTCTTGAGATGCCATCGGTCTGCTGGTGGTGACAGCTGAGCAGAGAAGCTAAAGTCACTACTGTCTGTTCCATCAGATGAAATTACAGAGGCACGGAGGGACACTCACACCAGACTGGCAGTGCCTGGGCAGCAGTGAATAAATCATGGGAGAAGGGAGAGGGAGGGGGGGGCTGGGCAGAGAGGACTCGCTCCATCAGGAGTCATCATCCGACTGAGTGACTGTGGGAGAGGAGCTGACCTGAGATCTGTACGAGGGTTAAATCAAACTCTGCTCAGTCTACAGATGAGATGATTCATCGATAAGCAGAAGAAGAGCAGTTAGTGTTGAAACTTACGTGTTCATGGTCGGTAAATAGTTTTCAAACAAACATTATTTGGTTCCAGTTTTTAAAATGTGACCCAGCAGGTTTTATTTTTTTGTTTCCAACCCGAGCTCGATGCTTTTGCTGATTACAGGCACGAGAAAAGCTAAACCAATGCATTGGTTTTTTGTATTTTAGATGTAAATAATTACCTAAACTTGTTACGTGCATCAACTATTAATGGATCAATCCATAGGTCACAAGACTAGTAAATAGATTCATTTATTATGAAAATAATTGTAATTTGGTGTGTGACTGTGACCTTCATGTCACCAGATCCACAGAGAGGAGTATTGGATGATGTCACAGGGTCACTCGGGGACAGCGGGTGTCAGATCGAGAGTAAAATGCATTGAGACGATTAGTTTTGAGCAAGAGGAACATGAAGAGGAGACAGAAACACGTCAGTGGGACGCCAGCGCAGCGAGAGACGTCCCAGCAGCAGGAGGGGAGCTGCTTGTTTGTTGGTTTCCAGGTAATAGGAAAAACAATAAGACCTAAGGGAGGACGGCCATTATCACCAGTGTGTGGGTTCATGGAAATAATTTGGCTGATGATGAACACGAACAGGGATGAGGATTAAAAAAACAAGAAGGGTGAGAATCTGAGCACTAATAAAGAAAGATCTCTGCACCAACCTGTCGGATCCGAGGAGACGGAAAACTCTGCTTGGATCAGAAATCTCCTGCGTCACCTAGGAATAAAATAAAAGACAACAGGTTTAAGTGACACTTGCTTTTTAAATCTTAAGTCGTTAAGTACGTGTGTAAAAGCAAAATGTGAAATATCAAAATACTTCTGTCTGTTTCACAAAAGACGAGTGAATCTTCAGCCCGGGTGAATCCTGACCCAGCGTTTTCTATTTGTCTCTTAATGCTGCTGCTGGGACGAGTGTTTACATTCGGATCACGTCTTGTGACTTCAACAACAAAATGTCAACATGCTATTTAAACAGACGGCAGGTAACTGAGTGCCGTCTCCAGGGACTCGCGGTGACACTGTGTACCGTCCACACAGGCTACCTGCTCCAGTCACAAGATGTAGCCCGACACTTTCCAGGGGAAAAGACAACGGCCCCTTCAAAACACACTCCTCCTATGTGTTGTCATGACATGAAAACTTGTCAACAGATGTGAGATAGTCAGCGGCTGACACCTGCTAGGTGTGAGTCCACGGCCTCGGGGGAGATCTGATCCGTTTGAGTCTAAACGAGAACAAGGTCTCGGGTGTTCGGAGGAGCGCCCACCGAGTCGGGCGCGGATCAATAACCCGGCCCCCTTGAGTGCCTTCGCTTTTCAGAGGAATCATTACGAGACAAAGGCTGAATAATTTAGTGTCGCTTGCTGTTGTGTGACAGGTTTCGTTTATGATTGAGCATGAATTTTGCATTGGCTGCTGACATTTCAAAAATCCTGGCTATGGGAGAACCGTTAAGCCGCGCTGGGCACGGACTCTGAAAACAGAACTCCGGTTTCATCCGAGGACCAGGTCTGACACGGAGAGCTTTCAGAAAGGGAGGCCCCGGCCGCAGTATCACTTTTCATAAAAACAGAATGCTTCACCTCCCCGTGATCTCCTGAACTGTTATTGTGCGGCGGAGCGTGACTCGTGATCAGGTCAACACCAAGTCCCTCCGTGAAAGCTGACAAATGCGTTACCTCGCTCGACACAAAGCCACTTTGTCCGGCTCCACCTGAGGGCTCAGCTGCTGGGATCCCCCCCCCGGCCTGTCGCCATGCACGTGAACAGAGAGCACTCAGGGTCTTTGTGTCCCGAGCCAGAGGTGTTTGTTCACGGGCACAACAAGGTCGCGTGAATTCATGGAGGTGGGACCAATTTCATTTAGAGTTTCTACTCCAGTTGTCAGTGCAAACCTATATATTTATCATTTTGTTTTTAAAATACTCTTCAAAAGTGACGATGGGGGAAATCCAAAATGTCATTGAACTAAAGATAAATGTAGAAATAAACTGAAAGACAGGTTCAGCTTTTAACGATTAAAAATGGAACAGTTACAACCAGTGTTGGTGAATCAAGATTTCACTTAGTTGTAGTGTTTATGTTTTATTTTACCTCATTGGACTTGAAACTCTTTCCCTGCATGCCGTGTTTCCAGAAGGCCAGGACACTGTCCTGAAGGCACACTGTTAAAAGAGAGGAGACAAATTATAACTTTTCTGTGGGTTTGACAACTTTTCATGCTGGGACTCTTTTTCTACACCTGTAAAGTGATGGAACTGACATAAACCTCTCCACTTTCCACATTTCATATTCGTCTATTTCTTTACACAGATCCAAAGTGACATTAGGATTTATCTGGACGCTTACCAACAGATCCAATGCAGAAGTCAAAGCTGAGCTCAGACGCCAGCTTCTTGTTGGACTTCAATCTGCCCTGGAGATTAACAATCTTCAAATTTTCTGCCAAAGAAAATAAGAAAAGTCTGTTAGAATGAACCAATAGAAACTAAATGAGTGTAAAGTGTGTTTGACAGATATAAACTGTTCAGAAGAGATTGTACGTACGGTCCAAACACACCAACACTGTGTCTCTCTCCAGCTGGGTGACGTGGATTGCATCAACCTGCTGATTCGCTGTGGGAAGGAAAAGTATTAGTGACAAATTAGGTTCTCCAACGTCCCAGGTAATGTCAAAACAGTCTAAGTATTGAAGTCCCTATAATCGTTTGTGTATAATCTCTACTCCTAAAGTAAATCTACATGTTTGACTCACTTGTTCCCATCTCTGTGAACCAGGAGGAGCAGGAGTTGAGGTTGATGGTCTCAAAGCGGACCACCTGACCCGGCTCGGTGCCGAGGCTGATGGCCACACACACCAGAGGATACTCCTGCTCCGGCACCACCAGCATCTCAAACACCTTCAGTGGGCTGGGAAGAGGGAAGTCAAAATGCTGCGGCAGGAAGAGAGAACAGACACAGAGGTTAGTGAGAGTGTTTTCCGACCATTAACGAGACTTATTTCATCTTTTATCATAATGCTTGTGATGTTTTGCTACAGGCGCTAGGAGCTACATCAGTTAATTGGTGTTGGGCTTAGAGAAAATTGCTCTGTGGATTTCTGATCATAGTTCCCCTACATGGCTAGACTTCAAAATAAAAACACAGACATGCACTTAGGAGAAACATTGTATGGCAGAGCTGAAAGTTAAATGTTTTCTGATAGACAGGATATGGTGAACTGACCTTGATGAGCATGAACCTCTGCAGGGGCTCGTACCACTGCAACAGGACAATCCCAGACTGCAGCGCTCCACACAGATACTTGTGGCCTGTGTACGGGTTTCTCACTGTGGAAGAGACAAGACATGAGGGACAAGTGGAGCTGGACTGAACTGTGCAGCCAGAACAAAATGGATGTTGGGCGTTTCCAACATTCCCAATACAGATTTGTTCCCTCTGCCATAGAGGTTATGTTTTCATTGGCATTTGATGGTTTGTCTGTGAGCAGCATTACACAAAAAACACCTGGAATGATCAACACTAAGCTTGAGTGTGAGTCAGGGAAGAATCTGTCACATTTCAGGGTGGATCCAGGAATTTGTTTTCACTTTCTTTAACGTTGCATGACGGGGATTTTTTTTTTCTTTTCACAAAGTTCCCAGGTAATAATGATTGATGGAAAAAAACAGGGAATCAAATTTAAGGGGACTGTTGGGTTGTATGCGTTCTACAGAAAAAAAAATACACCTTAATATATAGAGCTTGAATTAAAAAAATAAAACTTTTGCTACATAAAATTGTACAATTACAATGAATTAATTATTAAGCCAATACCATCAAGCCTGTTAACCATTCTATCAGAAGTGCATTGGTTCAAATGACTGGAGCAACTCTAATAAATGAAAAAAATCTTGATTTAATAAAACTTCACACACATTGAAGCATAATAAAGTCTTAAAAGTTTACAGAAAACAACATAAAAGAACACAGGGCTATAAGTAGCTGTTCCTCGTGTAGTGACAGTTTACTACAATGGAAGGGTTAGTAAATAAGTGGTGGGAGGCAAAGGCCACTTACCAATGCAACACTTGTGACAGCCCTTTGTGTCTGGGATCTTAGTCGTCAAGGCAAACCTCCTGAGGAGAGAAAACAGGCAGGTTGTTGTGACCACAGTCTTAAAGGCGCTGATGACGTCTATAATCAGGGAAGTTGGCCGGCACTTCTCCTTTTTCTCTCCCGCCACAAACATTCGTCATGATGGTGGACAGCGAGGCACAAAAACACTGCACAGCATGAGCGGAGCAACGTGCTCGGAGTTAGAGAAGCAGAGTCGTCACCTTATCACAAACGTGACAGAATTCACAGAATTCAATAAATGAGACAAAAGAAGAGCTGAAGATCTCACCTGGGTAAAATTTTGTCTGGGAAGCGATGAGTCTGGAACTGAGCAGCGAGTCCAGGCTTCTTCAGCTGCTCAAACAGCCCGATGAGGTTGTGGGAATACAGCTGGAAGGTTTTCCCTAGAGCAGAACACAGTACATTCAATGAAGAGCTTCATGGGTTAAAAAGCAGCGAGAAGTGAGTTAGAAATCAAAGCCAAGAGATCAAAGATACTCTTTTTTTAATATGACAGACAACGCTATAAACATTTTTGAGGTAAATGATTAATGTTCTCAACAAAATCCTCCATCCCACAAAGCAGCTTTCACGTGTAGAAAGGTTAGATGTGAACAGAAGTAAAAAAAAGTGTCATGATGATGTGAAGCATGATTACCTTCTGATGAAGCCAGTTAGTAGAATATCAAATCAAGCCAGGTGAGAGGAGGATGGACAGTGGCCAAGGGAAGAGGAGAAGAGAACAGAGGCTTAGTATACCAAGGGGCAAACTGCTGAAGGTAAAACCTGAAAGCAGACCTCACACTTTGTAATCCCATCCTCAAGTGTTAAACCGGGGAAAGGTTTGAGCTCTGTTCTCTCTTTGGTTTCGAATGATGGATGATTTGAGTTTCACTCCTCGTACTTTTGTTGCTAGTAAACATTGTGACCTACAAATATCAGTATATTTGCGGTTCTTCAGCAGAGGAACAGGCTGTAAAGTCAGATGCATCACTCGTGAGTCACAGTATTTCTCATAGCAAACAAAAGAAAGTTATTTCAGGGCTGCAGACATGGAGCGGCCGTGTTGCCTTCAGGGGCAGCCAGATAACACGGGACAAAGGAGCGGCAGGCTATGACAGTGGCCGGTGAAGCAGGAGGCTGTTAAAAGGTCCATCACTTACCAGATAAAGACATCAGGTTGTTGTTGATAACATACAGCCATGTGCACTTCCTCGGGAACAGCTGAGGGGATAACAAATATGACAATCACTTTTCAGCTGTGGTTTTCAGCTCTGAATGAGCGGAGCGACATTAATTAGACAATTGTGCGCTCGCTGAACCTCCTGTTAAGTGTCTAATAATGGCTTAGCAACCATGACAAAGAACAGCAGGTCTGCTTCAGATTTAAACACATGTTGAAGAAGCAAACATGGGACTCTAATTAGAGGGATACAAAAAGAAGATTTAAGAGTATGGAATGGATCCAATAACTACCGCATCTATTTTATTATTGGGACACACGAAATAGCCGACAGTCTAACGTACTAAGCTAGCTATCATTACACTGCTAAAAAGAAGTATGCGTTAAAATAAAATCCACAACACACACCAGGTTCACCAGCTGCCTTTTCTTTCGTATTAACGTGATTTGATTGGTTGGTGGCCTCAGTATTCTTTTAAACAGGATCTGATTGGCTGTAACTCAGCTTTGCAAGACCTCCCCCCATTCAAAGTGAATAAGCTTTTCTGTTGAAACCTTCAAATTGAATGCATTTGCCGTTACCTGCTCCATTGTAGCTTCATGGAGCTCGTTAAGATTCAGCGTATAGATTCCATCCTCTGTCCCAAAGATGAGGTACTGATCTAGAAGGAAAAACAAATTGTTGGCTTTAATAAAACATGTTAATTATGTGTGTTTGTGTTTGTGTGTGGTGTTTGGGGATCGAAGCTGTACCTTTGGTGTCTGGATGAATCCATGATGTGGCACAGTTGATTTTCAGCGGGCAACCATCAAACACTTTAGAGAAGCAGGCTCCCATCTGCATTGAAAAAGCAAAACAGGCAGTTTCTGGATCAGTGAAGCGCTACAACGTCAGCCAAGGTTTAATAAGCTGGAGCCGAGCGGAGCAGAGGCAACCACAAAGCTGAAAGCTCTGCGGACCCCAAATATCTGAAGAATGTACAGCAGCATTTCAGACAACAGATTAATAACAGTGCCCGTGAATCCACGTCAGCAGCGAAGAGCAAAGAGTGTGAGCGACAGTGCAGATGATTTACTCACCAGTACTTTAGGAGTGGGTGGCAGTCCGTTGATGGCTGGTTTCTGAGGAGGAGCAGAGGAAACATAAAAAACAAGACAGTGTAGATGCAGAACCGATAAAGCAACAATGACTTTAAATGTCGCTGCCTGATTTAGTTTCAGCCTCAACAAGGATCCAGAACAATGTGGACTGTTATTTTGTGTGTGTTCTGTCAAAGTCAATTAAATGTTGAGCTGGACTGGACGCCAAAAAGTTCCTCTTTAACCATCCCTGGTTTGGATCTTACAAGGGAAAAACATATTTGAGGTTTCAGCGCAAGATCAGCCATCTCAATTGGAAACTCTCCACATCTAAAATATAGGTTCTAAAACCACTGATTACATTTTCATCTTAAAACCCAATGAAAATAAAAGTGAGAAGTGTGGCGATCTTGATAGAAATCCAGAATGTAACATGATATATTAGTGAAAGGTCATTAAACTCACAGGGAATTCCTTCTTCTCTTTCCGATGCTGCTGGTTGGGTGGAGGCTGGGGACTGCCTCCATTCACGCTGCCGTCCGAGTCATTATCTGTCAGAGAGACGGTGAACGGATAATTAGATTTGTATCATAACTACTAATCACACACACAGAATCTATGTTCAAGATCACATACATTTACATGAGGCTTTCTTACCTTTACATTCAGGTTTAATGAGAGCTTGTAAAAAATAGAGTAAGTGCTCATTGAGAAACCGACTTTAAGAATGACAGCAGACACCAGACCCAACAGGTTACTGTACATAGGTGTGTATAAATTCAGCCGAGACTCACCAGGATCGGAGGCATGAGACAGGATCCCAGGGCTGCTGACGCTGACAGAGAGAAAATCCTGAGACGAGTTCTCCACCTTGTTTCCCTGCTCAGGTGTGCTCTGTCTGCGAACCGCCTGACTCGGGCCGTTCTCCGAGTTCGGGAACCTCCGCACCGTCAGAGACCTCTCCTCGTTGAGACCGATCTCCTCCGACGAACTGTTGAGCCGGGGCTGGGGATGAGGGGCAGACTGAAAATAGTTTGATCTTCATTCAAAGCCCTTCGCAACACATACACTTTGAATTTGTATACTATGGACTAGCAGTGTAGAACTGGATGAATGTGAATAGTAACTTTTTGAAATAGTTTTAGTCATCACCTTTGGGGGCAGAGGAGGAGGAGGAAGTCCAGGCTTGAGAGTTGACCTGAAATAGAAGTGTTTTCAGAAAAACTACAAAAGGAATATTTGTGCGTTTATGATGACATTTGAAATCTATTACTGTCACTCACAGCTCTACTTCTTCAAATGCGTCTTCAAGATGGGCCATGTGTCCCCTGCAGGAAACAAAGGAATCAGTGTGGAACATAAGAGCAATCAGAGCTCAGGAGGAGGGACGTAAATGGAGCAAATGTTCATGTGAAATCCCTCCTTGGACATAAAGTGAGCATGAGGCGAAGGAGAAACATGGAGGTGGAATGTGCGGGATCCACTTTGCTCTGGAAACCACAAAAATGTATACATTTCTGAAGCTATTTTAATAGTTTTGTTTGTCTTAGTACAAAACCTTCAAACAGGTCCATCATCACTTTCCTTATTGACTTTGACATTAGCTTAAAATAACACATGGACCAAAACCAAGGCCTGCAGACAACTTTCAGAAGGTTAAATAAAAGCTGTCACGTTAATCAGTAATCCATGAAATTAGCTTTAAAGCTCAGTGACCCAACTTTAACTAAGTTCTCTGAAAGGTGATGTAAGTATTTAGAAACCTTTTCTTTTAAACTATTGGGAATAAAAGTGCAGGCTTGTGTGTTTGTTAAGGGTTGAATCTTCACAAACAGGCAGATTTTATTAGTATTTTCCAGCCTTTTTCTACATCACACTTCCCTACCGACCTCAGATTCATGCGTGCAGCAGTTTGTACAGTTTGGATCGAGAGTTAAGATCACAAATGGTAAACGGAGAGTTGTCAGGGTGGGTGATTTGAGAGGATGGATGCTAAAGCTCACTGCAAACATGGTGATGACCAAGCGAGGGGTAGGGTGGATGGCTTACAGCACTACAACACACGCAGTGTTAGTGTTACCGTTGGAACAACTCATCCTCAACGCTTTCGAGAAGGCTTCTTGGAGGGACAAGACGAGAGAGAGAGAGAAGACCGACAGCCGAACGAGGACAGAGAGAAGTGGGGGGGAGAAAAAAAAAACAGTCAAAAGCACATGGACAAGTGAGCAAGAGTTTAACCTCTTAAAGGCCACGGTGACATTTCACAGTGCAGGTGTGGGAGAGGGAGTTCATGCACAGACACAGGTTAGCTCCACTGAGTGAGCAGGTTAATGTGAGACACAGGGAGGAGGGTCCACGGGAAAATGTATTTTCAATCAGTGGATGTTAGTTTACAGAAGATAGAGGAAGACAATGTGACGACTAACATGCCTCCGCGGTCTTTCTATCTCTCATAAACTAGATTCAACACCATCCATTGGTGAGAATCCTTGAAATATGTGTTTCCAAAGAAGTGGAATAAATACAGACACAAAACATGAACCTTGCATTTGTTTTTGGTTTCTGGAGAAAATCCCAAGAGAAGCATCCATCAGATAAATAACCCAGGTGAAGAGGGCAAGTGAGGGTAAGTGAGAGAGAGCAGGAGAGAGAGAGAGAGAGAGCGAGAGCAGGGGGTAAATAGGAGCAGTTCCCATGACAACAGTTTCCATGGCTCACCTGGTTGTTTTTCCTCCCTCTGCAAAGGGACTCCAGGGGGAAGGGAAGTCATTATCTTTACACACATCCTGTGGAAAGGCACACATGTACAAAAATAGAATTAGTAAATACCTGCATTCTTTAATTAAGGGGTATATATATTTTTCTTTTTGAACAATCGCATAAAACTTGACTGATGACAAACATAAACACAAAATTGCACTTTTATACTAGTATTGATTTAACTGAATGTAATTATCACCATTTCAGAGTGAGCCTCCGTTTCCTTCCGGAGTGGAGGTTCAAACTGGACCTTGTCGACTGTGAAAGACAAAAATTGTGGTCAGTCTTGTTTGATGTTGTGTTGTTTTTTTTTTACACACATCTTTGGCACTAGAGGGCATCAGAACCCAACACTTCAAGACACACAAAGCCTTTGGGAGCAGTACCAGGAACCTTGGAAAACACTTATATAAAATCCTGAGTAAGAATTAAGCAAAAGCAGATCAACGGCTTCCATTGCAACACACCTGTCAAAACACCACAAGGACCTTTCATTGATTAATTGAGCTGCTATGCAAGTGTTTGGTCTGCAGCCTGAAGACGAGTCAATCACCAAAGACAAACACAGATTACAACTGACACTGACCAGGTCCGAAATATTAGTAAAAACGACAAAGAATTGCAAATAAATAACGGAGCAGATTCGTCTTGGTTTATGTTTGAGGTCAGATTCTGTCAAACAGTGGATCCCACAGAGGAGACGGGTGTCGTGTCCAGTGTAAACATGACGTGATCCTGCTGCAGCCACGTAAGAGCGGAAGAAATCCACCGACCTGCCAATAAACTCTCCCACATAATCAGCTTCTCATTAACAAAGAAACTTTTTATCCGAGAATTCAAACCCTCTTTTTCCGGGGGGGGATTTCTGCTTGAGGTATGTTGATACTGTGGCCGCGCTGAAGTATTTAAAACACAGATAACAGTGAATGGGTGAGTCACAGACGGAACTACGAAGCCAACCTTCAGCAAAACATTTGAGACGATGAGGAATTACGTGGAGCCCAACTTGGCTTCCTTGTTAGGTCTTATTAGTCGTCTCAGTGCAATTTGACCACAAACAGTCTGACAAGAACTAAGGCCGTGTTAAGAGCTGGTGTTAACGTCCGTTCTCAGAGATCTGATCACACGTGGTCAGTGCTAAGTACGTGTGTTTACACCTGGCATTAATGCATCCTGAATGTGTCTGTGACTAATGAGGTCACCTCACTGCTCCTTCTGCAAATAACCTTGGGTGTCGTCTGCGTTCACAAAGACCAAATGATGTTGTTTTACCCAGTCTGCGTTTTCAGAATGAGTCTGATGACAATGTTTGTGTGTGTTTATCGGTGTGTGTCTGTGTATCAGCGTAAGAGAGAGAGAGAAAGAGAGTAAGCAGTGTCAGGAGGAGGTGAATGAATCACCTCTGAATGTGATCAGACACATTGACGACGCATTTAGCTGCTTTCACACTTTGTCTTATCGGGTCTAGCCAGGTCCTGTACAGGTTCAGATCCAGGTTTTATAAAGGACCTGTTCTTTTCTCGTAGGGCCCTGGTCTGTATCACACGATGTGTAATAACCGATTGGACGGGAGAAGACCTGGTCCCGGGTCTGACAGCCCTGATAAAAGCATGTGCTTGTTTCTCAGTTCGGCAGGCTGAGTTTGAATGGAACAATTCTGCGTATTTTCTGGTTTTCTCTGAACCCATGAGGAACTCTAGTTCACACCTGTGCTTAGCGCTGACCACTTGTGATCCGATCACTCCGGATGGATGTAAATACCAGGTCTGATCTATGATGTCACAATGACCAAGTTATTCCACCTTATGCAAGCTAAAGCCACAGTAAGCAGCTACCACATGCACAGGGGCTCTTATTAGTACCACTCAAAAACACTTAGTTCTGTTTTCTGCTACATTGCTCAGGAAGTGGTAGGAGGGAGCTGGGGATTCATACAAACACACACCGTCTCACTACACTGTCACTAACCTTCGTCCCCCCTGTGTCCCCCAGTGAAGCTAGGACTTGAGCATGGCCCTCCTTGGTGTGTCCCATTGTTTGCTTCATGTAGGAGGGAAAGTCAGACGTAATTGTGAGATATAAAGATGAAACCACACAGGAAGAACATGTGGCTCAAACGATCACAGCACAAACAAGCACAGAACACAAGGAAGCAGAGGACGGGTAACTGGAAATACGAATAATAAGGACGCAGCTCACCACTGGAATGTTACTACAGCGACCTTACATGACATGACACGACACAGCTTCCAAACAACAACTGAAGACAACACAAACACACAACAACTTCCCTGAAGGGTTGGCAATTATTGATTATAAATTTGAAGCTGCATCCTCTGCCAAATTCAGAACCGACAACAGAAAAAACTAATTCCTCCGGAAACCTCAAGTCACCCTTCAGACAAGCTATTTCACATGATTTATTAAGGTAAAAGATGAGGGGCGGTTACTTGCTACTGTAAAACAACATGTCTACCAAATCCACTTTCTCTTCCGTGAATCCCCGGGCTATTTTCACACACACACTACCACATGCTGTGTTCTGGACAAGTGCCAGTTAGTGCAGCAGGATTAGTGGGATGACCCTCAGACAAGCCGCCGGGGGGGGGGACTGACACACTGACCAGCGACAGGACGGATTCACCAGAGTGGGGGTTGGTGGTGATCTTTGTGTTCACTTACAGTCGATCTCTGAGCGCGTCCTCTCGGCTCGGGCTTGTTTATTGGTGGAGCGGATGGTGTGTCTGACGGCAGAGAGGGGCTGAAACAAAGAGTGGAGATAAGGAAGTAGGTTTTAACAGCAGCAGCAGCAGCACTCGACAAAACTGTTGCAAAGTTGTGTGAAATAATTAACAATGACGCTGCACAGCCTTGAGTCATCTGGCAGAAACATGACATACGACACACATCTTTGGAAAGAACCTGGTGACTCCATTTCCGAAACCTGCACGCCAAGATAAATGCCGATCTGAGAGCGGGTTTCTGAGCTGTGTCTTGTGCATTGTCACATTATTATGCATCCCAGAGGCTGTTTGTTTGCACCAAGCTCAATCGCATGCAGTCAATAGCCTTTGGGGCGTTTTTCATTCATCGGGGCCAAGACAGTGCTACTGCTGTCAGGCTGAGAAAAGCACAATGGTCTCTTAAAAGGCAGTGGTACCACCTCCTTGGCTGCCACACACATGTCGTGCAGAGTCCCGTTGGAATAATAATATTGAAGGAGCAAATGGTAATGGTATTTTTAACCATTTTAATGTGTGATTATGACACCGATTATATATTTAAATCACTTTCTTTTACTTGCTTCTGTTTTTAAGGCTGTTGTTTTTGAAAGTGCTATTATTTTCAGTCAATACATTTCTTATTCCCAGATAGGTTTGTATATACAGTGTTCTTGGAGTTAGGGCATTATTGTGAAGTATGTGTGATGGAATTCGACTTTACCTCCAGGTCATCATCGTCCACCTCACTGTAAGGCTGATGGTTGTCTGGGTTGTTCATCCTGTCAAGGAGATCGACAGCCACCCTCCTCGTCAAACCCGTCTGTCCCACAAACACGTGCTGCAAGACACAAGACAGGGTTATGCCAAACTGATGAAGAATTTGTTTGCGTCCCTGAAACACGAGATCAATGAAACTAGAAGTAGAACCATAACCTCACTGCAGAAAGAGAGAGTCATAATCTACAAATTAATTCAAACTGTCTGCTTCAGGTGCCAGGATCATTAGGATGGGACTGTCCTCCAGGACACACACTGGGCTCATGACAATTGAAAACTATCTTTTCACAAATCTGTATTTACAGTTTGACTGACACCTGAAAATTTAAAACAGGTGTTGACTGAACTACTTCCTCGGAAATAAACTGAAGCCCTTCAAATGCAATATAATTAAAAAGCTTCGATAAATACCAAGGAATGAAGTAATAAATTGAAAGACTAAACTTTGACTGGTGTCTGAACGCAAGCCAAACTGCTGGAAACTGAGCCAAACCACACAGAAGCTCTTTGAGCCAAACTGAGACACTGCTAGATTTAGTGGGAATGAAAACTTCCATATGTGCCTGAGGCTTTTAGAATTTACAAAATGGTAATTGTTCAACAAGCAAAATAAACAGAATCCTAGCAGCAACTACAAGAATAATCTACTTGAAGGAATGAACACACAGCCGAGAGTTTTCTAACATTTACTACTTTGAAGGTTCCTCTCCAAAGCTGCAAAACATTTGGTTTTGAACGTTTCAACATCAAGACAATAAGATTTATTACCGATAGAAGCTTCTCCGCTGTGGGCCTCTTCTTCGGGTTCTTTGTCAGAGACACTTTGACAAAGTTATGGAAGGCAGTGGACCTGGGGGAGATAGTTTAGTTTTAATCCAGTTCTCATCACTGCCAATCTTCTAAAGCCAAAGTAAAGTGTAGTCTGGTACACTCACCATTTGTTTTTGTCTTTTAGTTTGGGCGGCTGGAAGCTACTCTTTGACATCAGAAATAAGGCCCTATGGAAGACAAAGAAACTCATAAGTTGTGGTTTGGACCGAATGAAAGAGGCAGATATACTTGTAAATAACAGGCTAACCAAAAGTTAAAGAATGGAAATGCCTGCGCCTTCTTCTTCTAAAAATAAACTGTATCTTGAATGAAACAGGATGAGCATTCAAGTAATCAAAAGGCATGATGAAACATTCGAAGAACACAAAAGCAGGAAGCAGCCTAAGAATCATTTGAGGAAGCTCTGACCGATCACTTTTGAGGAAAGTAAAAAAAAAAACACACCTCATCGGGTGGAGGTCGAACATCGGGGGCTGCAGCTCGGCCAGCTCTATGGACGTGATGCCGACGGCCCAGATATCACACAGCTGGTTGTAGCCACCGTTCTTCTCCACTGCCGCTACTTCTGGAGCCATCCTGGATAAATATAGTGAAAGAATTCAAGACGAAAGATTGCTGAAGGAGGCTTCCTTGAAGTAAAGACCAAAACTGATATTTAAAATGTGATACTGTGTTTGGAGGAAAACTGTTTGGTCTGTCTACCCTGGACTGTGTGTTAGAGGTCAGGGTCAGTGACAGTAAGAATCCAGTCTGTCTCAAAAACAAGCTGCTGTGGGAATTTGAACTTTCACCTTTCAGCTGAAGCTTCTGCCTAACTGTGACAAACTGTATTCTGCTGGTGTTACAAACAGAAGACAGACCTGATCGAAGGTATCCATGAGGGAGACACACTCACCAGTAAGGTGTTCCAATGAAGGACTTTCTTTTGGCAATGGTGGCTGTTATTTTGGCTGCAACTCCAAAGTCAGCTGTAACAAGGACAGGCGGCATTTCACGTTATGTAATCCACATGTAACTCAAAGCTACGGGGTTGTTCTGTTTCCTTGAGAATCAGGATGTTAAACTGCAACTTACCCAACTTCACATCTCCGTTGTCTGACAGAAGGATGTTGGCACCCTGTTAAAAAGTCCAATAAATGAGTTTTAATTTTTGAGAGATAAAATGCATGGTCTAAAATACTCAGTGTGTTTCAAAACTGGTTCATGACAATCATGTGTTGGGTTTTTTCAGTAACATCTGGAATCTGAAACTGGTGTGATCTCTGACTGATCTGTAGAGTTACACCCGTACCACAGCATTCTGACTGACCCACTGACGGTGTTTTTGCTGGTTGTGACTGACAGTCTCTCGGGTGGCATCCTGCGGTGAGAGTAGAGGAAACAGGAAGTGGTCGCTCCGTAGAGCTGACTAAAGATAATAGATCCAGCCCTGACCTCCTGTGATAGCGCACGAGGCCGAGGCTCCAGCCTGTGTATATGCACCAAGTGTGATCGGCTCAACCGCAGAACTACAGAAAGTAACACCATCGCTCGCACCCTTCCTGTGACTTCAGTTTGCACTGCTGCAACGCTGCCAAATCACACGCCTCTAATCTGGACCGTTGAAGAGCAACTGTATTGTTAGTCTCACTCGTCTTCCTTTAATTGTTTTTTTACATATTTCTCTCGAATATTTTGACGTTTAGAATTATGTTGTTGGAGCTGGTATGAGGCAAAGTGTGTTTGGCACAATATAGAGGAAATGTCCTTTGAAATCTTAAAAAACATAAAATACCTTGATGTCCCGGTGCATCTTGCCCTTGCTGTGCAGATATCCTAGACCCTGTAAACAAAACAAAAAATGCATTCAGTGTAAATTAAATTGAGATTTAAAACTTTGAAATACTAATTTGTTATTATTCGGGAAGTAAAAAATACCTGTATGGTCTCTCTGCTGACATATGCTATCTGAAGCTCTGACAGAGGTCCTGTCACTGCAACAGACAAGCAAGAGATTCATTTTAAACATGAACAGTATTAAAAACCATGTTATGACTTCATCTTAAAATCAAACCTTACCGTGATAAATGTCCTGGAGGGATCCTCCTCCACAGTACTCCATGCATATCCAAAGCTTTTCTCGACTGAAGAAAGCAACAAAAAATAATACATTAGGATCACAGATTTACAAACCGATGAAGTTAAAAAGTTTGTAACAATCATGTGTATGTACCTCGTAAACCAAACACATGTTATTAAAAGGGCAGGGTGGGTAGAAAAATCATGTCAACCCTTTAGAGAAGAATCTAAAAATAAGATTGTTGTAACTGTGTTGAAATGACTGCCAGTGGAAGCTGTGACCTCTGTGAGGTGAAGACACTGTTCACTGCCCCAGTTTCCCAGTCTCCACGGTGCTGATTTTCCAATCTTTTAGCTGGATGTGGAAATCATTTTGGGTCAGGAGGAAAAATGTCTGAACGGAAACTCAAACTTCCCCGAATATAAACTGCTGGTTCTTCTCAAAGAATAAACTAGATTTATAATAATTAATGCATGGTGGGTTGCTCATTAACGTTTTACAGTAACCCTTTCTTTCTCTATGTGGCCAGACTTTATAAGTCCTACCTGCTGGGATAAGACATGCATCTCTCAGGGAAAACAGCCACATGAAACAGATCAGAGGCTCGTATTCCAGTTAAACCTGCTGGATGTCGGAGGCAGCGGTGGGCAGGAGCTGCCCCACTTCCTCTCAGATACCAGCCACAGAACACCGGCTCCGTTTAAACACAAGAGCTGCATCCTGGCACTGCAGGGCCTCGGCGGCACCGGGACACTGAGTCATACTTTCACACACAGGTGTGACTAGGTAATTAAATACATCATGTGAGTTTCAGGCAG
Organism: Limanda limanda; assembly: GCF_963576545.1. NCBI lineage: Eukaryota > Metazoa > Chordata > Actinopteri > Pleuronectiformes > Pleuronectidae > Limanda > Limanda limanda. The sequence goes on along the minus strand of NC_083647.1, from coordinate 22,112,732 downwards.
CATCTCATTAAATCCTTCAGACACTAACGTATGACTTCCACGAACTGGCAGCAAGGGAAGAGAAAACAGTTAGAATCAAATGACAAAGAAGGATTATTTCGGAGTTGGCTCTTACCAGAGGTAGCTCCCAAAGTAGGCCACAATGTTGTGGTGCATGCATTCCTTCACCATGAAGATTTCCTGCTGTATGATGGAAAAGTCATCGCCTGGAAACAGAGGGAGAAATCACCAATGAGCAAATTGCTGTATTTTTTCATTTTCTGTACAGAGAATTGTTTTAATGCTTAATGAGATATTTTCCATTTAGAAATAAACATCTCACAAGAGGTTTTTGACGACACCACAAAATCATTCATTTTCCAAACTTAAGAAATCCACAGTATCCCGCCCACCCATACACCAATCATGTGTGATTTTTGATTTAGTCGGGCCATAAAGCTGTAGAAAATGATTGAAACTACAAGATAAGTTTTAAATACCGTTACTGATGCTTCAAAATGAACCCTTTCAAACCAGGACACATTTATATGCCACTAAAACTTTAAACTGCTTTGAATGTCTGGCTGAACATTTCAATATTTCCTCTCTATGTAAATACAGCAATTCGCAGACCAGCTATCGACAACAGAAAGAACACCTTGTACTTTTTAAGTTTATGTGGTGTAGGCGCGTATCCAGGCGGCTTTCCAGTTCGGCAAAGCAGTCTAACACATCCGAACCAGTAGGAAGTCAGAAGACAAAAATATGTAAGCCCAGCTGCTCCCAATTGAACCGAGACACGTCCCTGGAATACATTAACAGGAGGTTGAGATCTACGAGACTCTGCCAGCTTCAGCAGTCTATCACCAGGCTGTCATCATAGGCAACTGTCCAGATGAAGCAAATCTAATGGATAAAATCAATCCACACCAAAAATATTGATATCAAAACAGCAGGCTGCACGGTGATTGATGTGGAAATTACTATCAACAAAGACGTCAAGTGTCAATGCTGCTCACTGATGTGTTTCGAAAACAAAGCTCTTATGATGGCTAAATGAAGTTTCACCAGTTTAACAAAAACTGGAATCTTGTTTCGGTATCCTTCTACAGTTTGTTGCTCCAGACAACAAACCAGAAGGCCAGTTCCAAGTGATACAGGGGAAGTTTGGAGGCAAACATGACACATTTTCTAAGTACACAATGTTTGCACCCGGTGAGGCAATTGCGGTACAGCGGTCCTGTTTTTCAGTCTGTCAGTGAGAGGTTGGTCTCTGTCACGTGAGAGCCTCTTTCGAGTCTGGTTGAAATGCCAACACGTGCAACGACTACTCAGCTGATAAACAACAAACCGGTACATTTCCATGAGCTGTTAATTAACCAACTTCTAACTCAGAGGAGACGTATTATAATCTGATCCAGGCAAATAATTTTCATCGAGTGTTAATAATTGAAGAGATTAACATGCTCTAATGCGTTGGTTTCTGTGGGGGAGAACTTTGCAGAACTTTTAAACTCACAAAAAAAAGCTATATTACACATTAGAGGAAGGAAAAACTGAAAGAGCACCATACAGTATGTCACCATTAATTATGGAGTAACACCAGACGCCTTGTGCAATGTCATGTTATCAGATATCAGAACGAACTATACCTGCATCCCTAGTGACTACATCACAACATAAAGGATTTCTTTTCAATGGATTCACTGATAGGTTGAGAGAGCAGCTGAATAAAGAAAAGTTGTGAGGTGCAGGTATTAGTCAGTTTGATTCTTCCACAAATAACTTCCCGATATTTGTCATAATAATGATGTAATGAATGTCTTAGTCTTACAAAAGCTAGTTCTTCAACCCCATGATGACAAATGTGAGAAGTATTTCTAGTCTCCGTCTGAGTGTTGGCCACATTACAAAATACTACAAGTAAGTGGTACTGCGGAGGAACTCATTAATTTGGTTACAATTACATATAGCTGTGTCTGTAATTACGGCGTTATTCATTCAGGATTCAACCGCTGTTGATCAGTCATTTTCAAATGTATCTGTTGACAGATAGCAAATGGTACGAGAAGCCACAAAAATTTGAGCGAGTGTAATTTAGGTGACATGCTTCGTCCAACAAACAAAAATATCTTGGTGTGTTGAGCTTGTAGCCACTTCCTCTCAGACTGAGCGCTTCCCTCTGCTCGCTGAACACAACTTTCAGGTTTCAATTCAGTGTGAAGGACATAAGTAAAGGTTAATTCTTGACCAATGTCATGCTGAGACACGTCCAAATGGACTGTAGTTGAATTTCTTAAGGAAATTGCCGGCCGGCTGGTGCCAGCTTCTCAGTGACCACCCCGGAAAAAAAGAAATGAAAATTGTAACTGGCGCAATAAGAACAGAGGTATTGATAGATGAGTTAGTTTGTAAAATAAGTGGCCACTGTAAGTTTCCCTCAATGGTCAGTGAGTGAAGACTGAGTCTGATTTGATCTTCACTGATCATATCATCTCCAGTAGATCAGATTAAGCAGCTCAGCCCCCCCTGGCCCCTGCAGGCAGAGGGCTTCACCACTCCTTTCTCTCCCGGTCGCTTTGCTTCATACCAACGTCACTCCTGGTCAAACCAGTTTGATCTGATGGTCCGCCCAAAGCTGTTTACCTCTAGCACAGAAAGGAGTGACTCGCAAAAGGCAGGGGGAAGAGGAATGAGAATCCTGCTTGAACAAGATCTCCTGGGCTGGGGTAATGCCTGTTTTTATCTCAAGGAAGGATAAAGCAAATATGAAGAGTGCAAATACGAATAGTGCAAATAGAAATGAGTTAATGTGTTTGACAGGGCCATGCTGTAACTTGTGTACATGTGCAGGAACGTGGGATAAATCTATCTTCCCTATAAAAACTTCCAAACTGCTCCAAAGCTGACGTCAGACTAGAGGAGTTTTAAAAACCTCTTGAACATAGATTGGATCACTACGAGAAAATAATGGCTCATCACACACTACATGATATTATTGAGACTATTGCTCCACAGGCAGCAAGACACCACCTTACATCTCTCATGTTGCATCATGGGGAATGGCCTGGACTTCAAGGTTAAATAAATAAAAGTGCTAAACGAGTCTGGATAAGAAAATGGTCAGAGAGACACGGCCAAAACTGGTTCTGTTCTTCACCTGAAATTCTTATTGTCATTTATAATATCTGTTAACACTAGCATGCTAGCTGACGTTAGTTAGCCTCAGAATGTTATCCGTTGCTTGACAGCACCGTCAGATGCTCCGGTCTATCGGTAGCTCTCATTGGCTGTTGTGGTTAATTATTGCGGATCCCTGATGATTCTGCTCGAGAGATTAAAGAAAGGCTCTGTAACCCCTCAGCAGATAATCTCGGTCGGACATCGGAACCCAACAAGGTTGCAGACCAGATTTCTCCTTCGATTCTCTGAGAGACCTGATCTGGGTTAAATCAGCTCGAAATTCATGTAGTCTGAGGAAATGTTTAGTGTTTTTAAACCTTAACTTTACAACCTGTTATTACTTCTCTACTCTTAATTATATTTTACCTATGAATTTAGCAAGAAAACGGCAATAAAAATGTTTCCCTTCTTGAGTCTTTTGGTCTATCTTCTATCTCAGCTAAGCTTCTTGATCTGCTTCTTTTACTCACGTCACGCACACACTCTAATCCCCCCGTGCTCCTATACACCAGCAGAATATGCTCAAGACTCCTATCAGGACACAGTGAAAACGTATTTCAGACCAGTCCTTTGAAATTCACTGATGAAACACAGACACCCGTGGACGACATCATGTGCAAACTTTGGACAGAAACACACCATTAATCCCACATCCTCTCACTTGCAGCCTTCCACCGTCACAGTGACCCGATGAGTGAAAGAGAAAACAAACACAAGTGAATCTCTTCCCTCACTGACTAGTAATCAGCTGAGCTCTGTCTGGTTGCTGCCGGTGGGACAAAGTCCTCCTGGTAATCCCACTAATCTGGATCGTACTAGCTCTGCCACTAGGTCAGCACCGGCACAGACCCCAGAGCAGGGCAGCATCAGAAATGTCCTCTTTCCTCCTGTTCACAATATCATGTCACAATGTGTCCTCGATAGAAGTGGTGGCGATGATTTATATTTTTTAAATGACCCACTTTTTGCTCCAAATTAAATATAGTGCAGGACGAACGCTATATTCAAAGATCCAGGTCATTTCACATGAAAAAGAAAAAGCGTTCTGGGTTTGTCAACACATTAATATTTGCAGTCGTGTTTATTGGCTCCGTGCAACAATATTTTTCAGTGAGTACTTTTTTTTTATGCATTCCATTCAAAACCCCTGGAAAATAACAGACTCGTTTTCCAGACCAGATTTTTCAGCTCTGACGAAAAAAAAAATGAAGCCAGGATTTATTCTCTTGAAACTATGAAAACAGATAAAAATGATCATATTTACCTTGTTCCAACTTTATGATCTTCACAGCAGCAAGTTCTCCGGTTGCTATGTTTCGAGCCTGAAAGACACAACAGCAAAACAAAACTGTTGACTATTATTTCTTTAAATAAAAACTGGTTCATCTGTTAAATAAAAATGCAAAACAATGATTATACTGCTGAAAGAATCACCTAGTTAGTGATAGAAAATTAATGTTCAACAATTCAGTTGTGCAGCCTCACGAACTGTAACTGAGAGTCGTTGCTTTAGTCATTTATCGAGGAATGTCATCACCTCCATCAGGCAAACCACTACATTCTCACATCTGCCATCATTTCCTACAGTTCCCATCAAAAATCAAATCGAAAATCAAAAGTCCTCTTGAACAAACATCCTGCTCAGAGGTCAACAGGTCATCTGTTGGTCAGTAGGAGGCTGGAAAGCATCTGTCAGCAAAACTTTTATATTTCTCTCCTGTCACATGACTTGTGGTATTTTTCAGTCTCTGACTTAGTTATTCTTCTTCATTTATATTATTCTTTCAGTTTCTTCAGTATATTTGTACACTACAAGCTTAACTGTGTAATATTTCACCATGTCAACATCTGAATGCAAAGAAATAAATTTTTAAGAAGCATCCATCCATCCTGTGTGAGATGCCCTTATTCCAAGTAGGTTTCACTTCCAAATCCAGGTCAAGATGGGAGGCTCCATAATCCGTGGGACTGACGTGATGTGACGAGCAGCTAAATCAACCATAAACCATAAAACCCTCCAGCGCCGCCGCCATCTTTCAACACTGGGAATGTTGCTGGTGATTCACACGTATCAACAGAAACCCACTGGGAGCTTAAACTTGTTCTGCAGCTGATACAGTACGTGACAAATAAAAAACTGTCCAGACAAAACCACAAGTCTGCAGAATAGCAAAGTCATTTTCCTGTGTATTTACTATATTATGAAATGTCCATTCAGCTGCGAGATTTCTTAAATGATTATTGTCAGCTGTGGAAGTCTATCTTTAGGTGATGACCAAATGATTGCAAACAATATGAGTCAAGCTTCCTGAATAAGCTCAATTCCATCTCAGAGCTAAACCCCCCAAAAAAGAGGAAGTTTTAATCCGACTGAATACGAGATGCAGCAGCGAAGACGACTTTAACAACCTCAGACGCCTCTGTCTGAGAGGAGGAGAAGTCTGTCCTGTTACAGACGAGATCCGACACAGGATCAATCACCAGGTCAGGCTCAGGGAAAAACAGGTGTGCCTGAAGTCTACGTAAACCTACGCTAACTACAGTGAGGATAGAGGGACTCGATAAATCACATTCACAATAAGGAAGAAAGTCGTTCTTTACACCAAACTTTCCACAACTTCCACTACTAAGTTTGTCCGAGCTGTGAGGTATTAAAAACGACTTAGTTATCAGAGATTTTATCGATAAAGTAAGTAAAAGTGACGACTGTAGGATTCTTTCTTTCCATCGTATTAATACCACACTCACCAAAATTAAAAATATTAAAATTCTACCCAAAATACAGCATTTTAAAAAGGGATATTATAAAAATAATCTAGACTGAGATTCGAGGGCAAAGCACTACTGCACAAATTGAACTATTGTTGCTCTATTTTTCTCTTCATCTGGAAAGATATATATATTTTATTTTGTATTTAAAATTTTTGATATTCTATTTTATTGATATTCTATTTTATTCTTTATTTTATACTATTTCTATTTTGGGTTGAAATTACTGAGCATTGCTTAAAGAGAGCCTGTGACCCAAGTATTTAATTCACAGTGACTGCTTCATGTTATCTCTGTGCATATGACAATAAAAATCTTGAATCTTGAATCACTAATGAAGAAAAATTAATCATTATAAGCAGTTATAACAAAGAGTGGAAAAAAGATGCGACTCCAACATAATTGGAAGCTAGGACACGTTAAAATTCGAATGTGCACGGCAGAGCTAAGGAGGACTTTTCCCAAAGAGGAGTTTCCGCTGTCAGCGTGGTGCCGAACACGCCCCTAGTGAAACGCGTGTTTAGACAGAGCTCTGATCAAATTACAGCGCGCTGCGGCCCTCAGCCTGCGAGCGAGCCGAGAGAGAATACCAGGCGCTGCATTCCACCGGTGGCCTGTCTGGGGGTGTGGGGTGGGGGGGTGGGCTGACCAGAGAGGCTTTGTATGGAGAGGGACCTCGACAGGCTGATTCAACTATCACACACTGGGTCAGATGGGGCATCGGCTTGTGTGTTGGCAGGCGGATAAACAAGAGAAATTCTCAAGCCAAACACGGCTTGTTAACATCCAGTGAGAGCTGGGACCGGCTGGGATGAACTGTCATGTTTCTGTACAGACTTCACAAAAAACTGACTTTATTTCCTGATATCTGATCACGTTTTACTGCAGGATCACGCTGACTGCTTCTCTACGACATATTCCAGTTTCCTCTATTACATAAAGCAGCAGCACCTTTGGATTTCACAAGTATTCGCACTTCTTTCTTTGCAAAGATTGAAAGGTGTAGTTTTAGTTAAGATGTAGTATCACTTCACTCAGGCTCAGGAAATTGCTTCAGTTCACCTTTAAGCATAACAACCAGAAAAACAACATCTGGGTAAATCACAATATCACCTAACTCACAGTTTCCCTAAGAGTCTAAAGTGTTAAATGCCCTTTTTATCCTTTATATTACACTGAATATATCAGAGAAGTGATATATCAGTTAGTTTATTGACTCCAGCTTCTAATCTAGTTATTCAATGACAGTAAACTGAATATATTTGGGTTTTGTTATTATTATATTTACTATTATTATTATATATACTGTTGCTGCCATTATTACTATATACTGCTATTATATTGGTATAATTACTATAATATATAAATATATATTATGTTATATGATATACTATATATACTGTACTATTTTTATATACTGTCTAACAATAACATTACCATCATATCATCAGTACTATTACCATCATCTTGCCACTGCACCTTATCTACATATTTATCTTGTGTTTCTGTTTTTATTCTTTCTACCTCAATATTTTTTATTTTTATTGTATTGTATTGTATTTTATTGTATTCAAATATACCGGCTGCTATGACGACTTAATTTCCCTACGGGGATGAATAAAGTAATCTATCTATCTATCTATCTATCTATCTATCTATCTATCTATCTATCTATCTATCTATCTATCTATCTATCTATCTATCTATCGAAACTGAATATATTTGGGTATTGTGACATAAATTGGAGCAAATACGACATTATGAGAGGTTGTGATTTCAGTAATCTGTAGTTTTAAAGATCACGCAGCCGAATCCCCATCCACTTTCATCCTAGAATGTGCTATCTGCCTGCAGGAGGTTTTTCTGTGGCTTGAAAAGACGACAGGAATGTGTGTCCCTGATTCCACAGCTCCTGTCAAAAGTGTTAAATGCCCTTTTTGTCCTTTATATTACAATGAATATATCAGAGAACTGATAAGTTCATTGACTCCAGCTTCTGAACTAGTTTTTCTATGACACTAAACTGAATATATTTGGGTATTGTGACATAAAGTGGAGCAAATACGACATTATAAGGGGTTGTGATCTAAGTAATCTGCAGTTTTTAAAGAACACGCAGCCGGATCCCTATCCACGGTTCATCCTAGAATGTGCTATCGGCCAGGGGGAGTTGTTTTCTGTGGCTTTGAAAAGACGACAGGAATGTGTGTCCCTGATTCCACAGCTCCTGTCAAACGTGTTCACCACATGTCTCCACGACCCACGAGACAGACAACACTCCGCTTTGCAATCGGGAACTACACAGGCCTCCATCGGTCATGTGGTGGAGAAGCCGAGGCATCTCCGGCTGTAATGACAGGCTGTGGGAACCAGTCGGCCCACACTGTACCTTGTACACGTCTCCATATGTTCCACTTCCCACCCGCTGGATGAGCTCGAAGTCGTGCTGGGGGTTCCTCCTCTGGATCTCACCGCTGGGCCTGGGGAAGATATCCATGGTGGCTTGTAACCAGACGGTCCCTTCACATTGAGTTGGTTCGATCCAATCGGAAAAGGCTAGGTTTTTGGGGGATGTAAGCGAAGTTGTCCCTGGACAGAAGTTTTACTCAGATGGTCCTTCTCCAAGCTGCAGGTCCTGGTGGAGAAACACATGGAAAGGGAGGGGGTGGTGGGGGTTAAACATGAGCCCCCCAGTAATAAAAGTGCAAAAAATGATGCTTGATCAAACGTGACACGTGTTCATTTATGTATTTAAAAAAGTGCTTCTGTAAAAGTGGATATTCTCGCCGGGACCATAACATCTGTCACACGAACAACTGCGGTGTTGGATTTCACTTCAGCCCCAAACCTCCAAAGTTAAGTTGCTTAGGCCTCGAACTCAAACATTAAAACAAGTTAAAAACAAACATCACTAAAACAACATTAATTCAAGATTAACATTAACAAGGAATATGGAGGATCCAGCAAATAGCCACGTCCAGGTCCGGACATATCTCTGGATGTGTGAGCTGAGTTTAGAGGGCTTAGCATCAACTGGGGCTAATGCTAACTAGCTAGCTTAGCTCCTCCGCTGGCTCTTACGTACCTTTAACAGTCCAGGTGAGCGGGTGTCGCATTTTTAAATCCTCCAGCCTCCGGGTCGTTGTTCGATTCTGTGTTGCGGACAAACGGCGTCGAGTGTCCCGCAGGAGTTGAGAGAACCGGGGGCCCCTTTGTTACCGAGGAAACTTCAGCCGCTCCTGTCGCTTCGAGAGCCCGCAAAGAACCACGGCAGCTGAGAGAAGAGCCGCGCCGACATGTCATCTCCTACCCCCCCCCGGCTGGACGGGTTCACGGAAGAGCCCCGGTGGGTGCAGGTCCCGGTTCCGGTCCAGGTGAGAAGTCTGAAGCGAAGCGACGCGTAAACAACGAGAGAAGAAGAAAGTGTTCGAGGAGGAGAAGAAGAAGAGGAAAGCAACAGACTGTCGGTGAGCTGCTGCTGCCTTCAAGAGCGGCTCGGACAAGAGAGGACTGTAGACTGTATAGGACCGTACAGTCTATGTATAGGACGCGATGAGGGGGGGGACAAGAAAAGTGAAAATATTAAGCAAACAGTGAAAGTTACTTTCTATTTCAACAGCAGGATAAAAAAATATGTGTTGTTTTTTTCTGAAAGTTAATGAGAGAGTCAATGTAAACAACTTTAGCAAATCCAAAATTAAAGAAATTCCATTAATTGCTTGTGTTCTCAAACTGTTAATTAGATTATTGTTATTATTTGTTGTCGTTGTTCTATCATTATTTGTTGTTGTTCTTCTTCTTCTCTACATCTTCTTTATAGTTTTTCTTGTTGTTCTTCTTCACATTCTATTATTGGCTGTTGTTGTTGTATGGAACATTTGTTTATGATTAAAAATATTCATATTAAATGTCTATTTTTTGTTTATAATGAGCAGCTCTATTATCTTTGATGCATTTAAGCGTTCATAAATAAACACTTTCTATGCTGCTATTTTGTTTATTTGTTTATTTCAATAAACGAAGAACTGTTTTCTCACCAGTTATATGTAAATAGTTTTATGATTTACATATTAGGGAAAATGTTTTAGGAGATATCAACATCCTCAGTCCTCAGTGATCGTAGAAGTGTACAGTTTAAAATTAGTTAGATACATGCATTTTCTGCACCATTTTTTATTTCTCTTATTTTTACTTTTCTCGCTTTGCTGCTTTCTGTTATAAATTAAGATAGTCATATTTTTCATTATTAAACCATAATTTACGATTCTATACAAGAACGCGAACGCACCATACTTTCCATTCTCCGTGTAATAACCGCCATCTACCGACCAAAGCTGGGAGTGCATGTAAGATACTTTCCAAATGTGCAGAGGAAAATATCCTTGATTTCATCCAGAGGGGAAAACATGTAATATTTGCATTTTATTTTAAAACAACCAACAGCAAATCATACACAAATTTCCCCAGCATGCATTATTAACCTGCTCCTGCACAGTCACAATGACACAACAGACAACAGCGCCCCCTGGCTGCACATGTGACCCCTTGCAGGACAGTGGGGGGGGGGGAATAAAAAGCTCCATCATCCTGCGATAGGAGCGGTGGAGACAGGGCATCCTCCCCACACCCGACGCCCATGCCCACCGGCTGCAGGCTCGCTCGCTAACCGGACACACAGGAGGGATATTCAGCCACAGACATGGCGAAGCACCGTAAGGACAGAGACAGCTGGGGTGAGTGTACGTGCACCGTTATTCTATTTCTCTCTCCTTGACGCACAGAACCATTTTTTTCCTATCCAGGCGAGGCGATGAGCTGGAGGCAAACGCAGCCACTTGCATGTTTATCTCCCTCTTTGAATCCAGACGCTTGTTTTTTTCATCTCGACATCCCCAGGAAACCAATGTGTGCTTATTCGCATCCTGATTAAATCCAATATCCCTGGAGTGTCGCCCTGTGAAGCAGAAGAAAGCAGACATCTTTTTTTTTCATCTAATTTATTCATATTTAATGCCTGTTTCAGGAGAGGAGGTTTTTAATATATCAGGCCACAGAGAATGTCCTCCTGGGGTGGAGCAGGCGGCAAAAGGCCTGGAAATAACCTTCTCCTATCTGGGCGAGCCTCCTGTGAAGATCAGTCCTCTGAAGATCAGTCTTCACAGGAGGGGATTATGCAATAGTGCATCACTAAATAGCCTCTCATCAGCATCATCTGTGCCCTCATCCCCATCATCAGCATCACCCATGATGATCAGCAGCCTCCTGATTCTCTGTGGCTCTTTTTAATCCAGGCCTGCAAAGGGAGGGAGGGGAGGGTGGGGGGGGGGGGAGGTGTGTGAATGAGTGTTTCAGGGGCGAAGGAAGAGAAAAAAGAAGGGAGGAAACGCTGCTTTACCTGATCTGACCCACTTTACCCCGACTACCCTGCTCCTGACGTCTTGCCTGTGACCAGAGCAGCAGCAGGAGGAGCAGGATGAGGTCCACCAGTCGGGGGGGCGGGCGGGCGGGGGGGTGGATGCCAGGGCCCTGGGTGAGGCCTTCGCAGGAGTCGTGCAGTCTTCAGGAAAAAACATTGGGACGACTCCGGCTTTAAATAATTCACCCTGCACCCGTGCATTCACGTTGGAGCAGTCTCCCAAATCCTGGCCTCTCACTGTGGCTCTTCCAGAGACCAGCCTGTGTGGGAACAGCACCCTGGAGAAATCAGCCTCATGCACAGCTGCTGAGGATGAAGTGGGTGAAGGGTGTGAGGATTCTCTCTCTTCTGTGTGTGTGTGTGTGTGTAGAACTTAAACCCTCCAACCCAAGTTTCCTGTAGCGGAACCCGAGTGGGGATTTGGGATTTTGGAGCTGGACTCGTCCCACTCTCTGCATCGGGGGGGCCACGCAGCCTGCTCGCTCCACATGAGACAGCAGAGTGAGAGAATCACACTGAGTCACTGCCTGGAACGCTCCGGAAGAAGAAGAAAAAGAAGAAGAAGCACTGATTGCCCATGAGCTCATTGGATGCAAACAGATGGGATGAGACTCACAGAGCGATTCAGTTATTATTGTTATTATTAACAAGCTGGTTCGGGAGAAGCTATCGATCTGAGGGATGGAACAGGAAGGAACTAGAGTGGCCTTCAGTCCAGCACACATCCATCAGTCCTCTCAGGAAACCACATTAGAGGAAACTGGATCCGGGTTTTTGTTCAGATCTAAACCCAAATTGGACACATTCGTAGATTTCAGTCTAAAGTGCTAAAGACGCCTGATTTGAAATCTGCACCTTTTATCTGGATCTGCACCAGAATTTAATGAGTTCTTTCTTGTCCATTGTTGCATCTTTCCTGCAAGTTTCATAGAAATCTGTTGAGTAGTTTTTGTAAAAGAAATAATCAGGGGTGAAAACAACTTGCTGATATTCTATGTGAAAGAATATCAGCAGGGAAATGACTTATCATCAACACAACTCTATATCTACACAACCACAATTCGACAGGTTGTACGAACAGTATCTCTCTGACTCTCTCTCCCTCCTCGCTCGTCCCCCAGGGTCCCTCAGCGACAAACCCGTCTACGACTGGAGCTCGGAGGAGGAGGAGCCGGACGGACGAGCCCGGCCCATCCAGGTGCTGCTGGTGAAAGACGACCACACCTTCGAGCTGGACGAGGCGGCGCTGAGTCGCATCCTGCTGGCGGAGGAGGTCCGGGACCGGGACGTGGTCGCCATCTCTGTGGCCGGGGCGTTCCGCAAGGGCAAGTCCTTCCTCATGGACTTCATGCTGCGCTACATGTACAATCACGTGAGTGACCCGGGCTGACCTTTGGTTTGCTGCTGCTCGGTGTGCAGGTGTAGAGCTGAAGTTTGACCTCTGCATGTCGGAGCTTCACTTTCTTCTCAGACCATTATCTACTGTTTTATTTTCACGTAAAAGACCACGTTTATTTCTTTCTAACGGAAATTGAGTGGAGATTCCAGCTGATATCGCTCATAACTAGATATTTAAACAACCAAATTCAATCTGCTTAAATTGAGTTATTGTATAAGAACTTGGAAAGAAAGTGACAAGATGGAGTTTATACAGGATTTTAAACAAATAATGAATGAAAGAAAGAAAGGTTAAATAATAAGAGTTTACATAAGTTCTGTTATTTATAGATTGTGTCTTTACTTCCTCCCACTATTCACTGATGAAGCCGAAATTGGCCCTGATAATTTCCTTTGGAGCCTCAGTCTGTGCAGCAGCTGTGTCAGTCTAATTACAACCAAACTTATAGTCCAGTTGTATAAACTCTTATTGTTCACACTAGTTAATGCACAATACGTGTATATGTGTAACTCTTATATTCAGTATGTATGGTGAAGGTGTGATTATGATCCTATACACAGTCAGATCTTCAACATTTAATCAAAAACGCTACTTGATAAACTGACCCGGTGTCATTGTGCTCAGGCTTCGGACACTTGGCTCGGAGATGCAGACGAGCCCCTGACCGGCTTCTCCTGGCGGGGGGGCTCGGAGCGGGAGACCACCGGCATCCAGATCTGGAGCGAGGTCTTCCTGGTGGACAAGCCAGACGGAGGAAAGGTGAAGTGTGACTGCGTTTTCTGTTTCCTCTCGCTGGACAGAGTCGACCATGAGAATGCATTGTGACACATTGTGATGATAAACTTCTGCTTTTAAACCGTTTGTATAATACTTAACATTGAAGGAAGTAACTTTTGTTTTTAGACAAATCTCACCAACTTCTGTTTGTGATGGTGACCAATATCTATTTATCCTGAAGGAAGCAGGAGCCTGGACACTATTGGTTGTCAGCTTTAAATCTCAGTGTAATAATATTGTCTGTCAGAAACACAACTCGCATTCAGCTTCATGTCTTGAAGAACGATTTGGTCCATTGGTCTCATTAATGGTCCGAGGCACCTTTCACACCTGTTGTTATTTAGTTCAGACCAAAGTGAAAAGTCAGGAGGTTCGGACCAAACAAGATCAGTGTGAAAGAGCCCTGAGTTCTGCAATGGTTCGGTCCTTTCAAGATCTTTAATTAAAAACAAAAAGAACTAGCTCAGAGCTGAGAGGGGGCCCCTGAAAATGGTTGATTCCATTTGTCCTCGGCAACGGTTAACTTCAACGATTGGCTTTGTGCCCCCAAAGACCCTTGAAACGCTGCTGCCTGGAGTTCAGTCACTCCTTTAACAATCCACACACAGCTCATGTTACTCAGCAGAATGAGGCAGGAGACACGTGGCGTCCCCCCCCCCTCACACGTCTTCCTCTGTCTCGTCCCCCAGGTGGCTGTGCTGCTGATGGACACACAGGGGACGTTCGACAGCCAGTCAACGCTGAGGGATTCAGCCACCGTGTTCGCCCTGAGCACCATGATCAGCTCCATGCAGGTAGGACCACACACACATGTCTACTGTGACTGTAAACACTTTAAGGGTTAGTTTCTGGACCACTACAGCGATTTCATCAAATAGACGTATTATATTTTAAAACTTGCCTTTAAACGGATTTTAGGAAATAAAACTGTAAATGTTCCTTTTCAGGTTTACAACATCTCACAGAATGTACAAGAGGACGACCTCCAGCACTTACAGGTAACACCATCAACATCAATAAACATATTAATCAACATAATACTGAGAGCTCCAACACCAAGGTCAGGAGCTTTATACTGGGGCACAGTAAATAATAAACATATACATATATAGTGAAAAGCTGTGCCAGAATTCATGTGATTCCTCAGAAGCTCTTAAAGCAACACTATGTGACTTTTACTGAGCAGCAGCGGTGAATATTACCCATGATCCTCTGCTTCCTGAACCAGAAGAAGCAAATCGACCAAACTCTGTTCGGAATTCTTTATATTTTAAAGGTTTCCTGCTGAATATTGGAGATAAACTCTGGTTTTTAATGACTTCTGAGTCTTTTTAACTCATCTACAGTTCAGCTTCACTCTGATTCTGACGATTGAAGCTTTGACTCTCAGTCAGTTCTTCTCACAGGAGCTTTAATGATTTTAAATTATCTAAAAATGATTGTAGTCCTCCATCATTACATTTCACATTCTCACTGATTGGGTCTAATTTGCTTTATTTCAGCTCTTCACTGAGTACGGCAGATTAGCAATGGAGGAGACCTTCCTCAAACCGTTCCAGGTAACAGCTTCTTTGTGCTGCTGATTGAATTCAAATGTGTGTCAATGACATTGAAACATCATTATGGATATATATCATCAGCAGTCATATTATTATTCATAGTGACCTGATCCATTTTCTGTCTCAGTCCATGATTTTCCTTGTTCGAGACTGGAGTTTCCCGTACGAGTTTCCCTACGGACAGGAAGGAGGCATGCAGTTCCTCGAGAAGAGGCTGAAGGTCAGTCATCACTGATGTCACAGAGGTCAAAGGTCAATTCACGTTTCCTCTCGTGGCCTCAGTTTCAACGCTGCGTGTGTCAAAGAATCGCTGAGTCACGAGGTCGACTTGACGCGTGTGTTTGTGTTTTTGCGCCGCAGATCTCTGAGAACCAGCATGAAGAGCTGCAGAACGTACGTAAACACATCCACTCCTGCTTCACCAACATCTCCTGCTTCCTGATGCCCCACCCGGGCCTCAAGGTGGCCACCAACCCTCACTTTGATGGGAGAATTCAAGGTACATCCATCCATCTATCTATCTATCTATCTATCTATCTATCTATCTATCTATCTATCTATCTATCTATCTATCTATCTATCTATCTATCTATCTATCTATCTATCTATCTATCTATCTATCTATCTATCTATCTATCTATCTATCTATCTATCTATCTATCTATCTATCTATCTATCTATCTATCTATCTATCTATCTATCTATCTATCTATCTATCTATCTATTGCTAATTAAAAGTATAGAAGTATGAACATTTACCATTTACATCTATCTATCTATCTATCTATCTATCTATCTATCTATCTATCTATCTATCTATCTATCTATCTATCTATCTATCTATCTATCTATCTATCTATCTATCTATCTATCTATCTATCTATCTATCTATCTATCTATCTATCTATCTATCTATCTATCTATCTATCTATCCATCCATCCATCCATCCATCCATCCATCCATCCATCCATCCATCCATCCATCCATCCATCCATCCATCCATCTATCTATCTATCTATCTATCTATCTATCTATCTATCTATCTATCTATCTATCTATCTATCTATCTATCTATCTATCTATCTATCTATCTATCTATCTATCTATCTATCTATCTATTGCTAATTAAAAGTATAGAAGTATGAACATTTACCATTTACATCTATCTATCTATCTATCTATCTATCTATCTATCTATCTATCTATCTATCTATCTATCTATCTATCTATCTATCTATCTATCTATCTATCTATCTATCTATCTATCTATCTATCTATCTATCTATCTATCTATCTATCTATCTATCTATCTATCTATCTATCTATCTATCTATCTATTTATCTATCTATCTATCTATCTATCTATCTATCTATTTATCTATCCATCTATCTATCTATCCATCTATCTATCTATCTACCTTGTAGAGAAATTTGTTTTTTTGTGTCTGTGCCTGTTTCTGCTGCTGATCTTTCCTACTTAGTATTTCTTGGATCTTCCTCTTCCTCCTCCTCCTCCTCCTCCTCCTCCTCCTCCTCCTCCTCCTCCTCCTCCTCCTCCTCCTCCTCCTCCTCCTCCTCCTCCTCCTCCTCCTCCTCCTCCTCCTCTTCCCCTTCCTCTTCCTCTTCCTCTTCCTCTTCCTCATCCTCCTCCTCTTCCTCCTCCTCCTCCTCCTCCTCCTCCTCCTTGTCTAGAAATCGATGGTGAGTTCATCAACAACCTGAAGGTTCTGGTCCCCTGGCTCCTCAGTCCTACCAACATCGACGTGAAGGAGATAAACGGCAGCAAAATCACGTGCAGAGGCCTGCTGGAGTATTTCAAGGTCAGAGCGAAGGACCAAGCTCAAAGTCTTCTCTATGAAACATTAGAAACCACATAGGGTCTTTAGATCAGACATCTGCTGTTAAACACTGATAACTGACACTATCCTCTTCACTTTGGTCGTCACTGTTTATTTCAGGCCTACATCAAAATTTACCAAGGGGAGGAGCTGCCTCATCCAAAATCCATGCTGCAGGTAAAGTTTCCTTCTTACTGTTTCTAGATGTAGAGAATTGTGTTCGAGGTAGATTCTCAATATTTATCAACGTAACAGGCAAAAGATCATCAAGTGCATTTTCTTTAGTTATTTGTTCTAACTTCTTTAGTTTCTCACTTTGATTTGTCTCAACTCAATTTCCAGTTGCTTTTTTTTGTTGATGTCTTTTATTCAGAACCTTTTATTTTAATAGTTTCATTCTTAATTTGAACAGAATATATTCACTGTATATGTTCTCTGGATCATATTTAACCTCAGACCTGAATTGAACACACGTCCTGAGTGAACAGGAGCAGTCACTCTGTGTTTCTGTGTCATTTGAAATTTCTGCAGGATCAATAAAGTTTTGCTTCCCTGACACTCACTTCCTGTTCTTCCTCTCAGGCCACAGCAGAGGCCAATAATCTGGCAGCAGTCGCAGCCGCAAAGGATCTGTACAACAAGAAGATGGAGGGGGTGAGTGCAGAGGAACTTCTCTAAACCGACCTCCGGCTCTAGGATCCTTCCTCACCCGTCCCCTTGTCTCCGTCCTCAGGTGTGTGGCGGCGACCGACCCTTCCTGGCCCCCAGCGAGCTGCAGGCCCGGCACGGCGTCATCAGGGAGGAGGCTCTGCAGGTGTTCCGGGGCGTGAAGAAGATGGGCGGCGAGGAGTTCAGCCGGCGCTACCTGCAGCAGCTGGAGGGCGAGGTCGACGAGGTCTTCGTCCAGTACATCAAGCACAATGACTCCAAGAACATTTTCCACGCCGCCCGCACGCCCGCCACCCTGTTCGTGGTCATCTTTGTCATGTACGTGGCCGCGGGCATCACGGGCTTTGTGGGCGTGGACGTCATCGCCAGCTTGTGCAACATGATCCTGGGTCTGGCGCTGATCACCCTCTGCACCTGGGCCTACATCCGCTACACCGGGGAGTACCGGGAACTGGGAGCCGTCATCGACCAGGTGGCTGGTGCACTGTGGGACCAGGTACGTCAACACACTCAGGACATCAACAGCAGATCTGAATCAATACTCACCAAGATCAGTCTTTACTATTGATTTAAATACTGATTCTTAACTGTGCAGTTTCCTGTTTGTAGTTCAGTCAGGGTCAGAGTTTCAGTTCTTACACTGAAACCAGACATATCAACGATTATTTTCATTATTGATGACTCATATTTCCCCACAGAATTTGAGAAAACATAGAAAAATACTCCAAAGCAAGTTTTCCTCTTTGGTTTGCTTGTTTTGATCCAAACAACAAAGCAAAACCCCAAACCATTGTGGTTACCATTGTGAAAATATTCACATTGGAGAAGCATAACCCAGTGAATCTGTGGCATTTTCTGAAAATATGACTTAAATATTATTTTTATTTAATGATAGCTGACTAATCGAATAATTTACTAAGACGGGAAACAGTGAAATTGAAACACTGCCCACTTTCCATTCACCTCTATCTGTAATTTAGGTGCTACAGTCTCTTTAAACCACTAGGTGGCATCTATCTCCTTATAATCAGTGGCAGAGACTCTATTCAAGCTCCATCACACCACCAATCAACAAGCTTGTATGTGTTATATTATAAATGAATATATATATGCATTTACGTGCTCACATTATATGTTATTTTCTTTTTAATGCCTCTGCAGGGGAGCACAAATGAGGTAAGTGTCCAAGTCATATTAAGAATATTTATAGTACAAAGGATACTTTCACTTAACTTTTATAAAAACAATAAACTTTGGATGCAAAAACATGATTGAATAAATAAATCTCTATATGGGACTTTATTGCAGTTCCTTGACACAATTATCAAAGCCTGGATTATTAACTTGGATAATTGTGCTACTGCCCCATGAATCCAGGCGTTTTGCACTATTGAAATAAATGATATAATAATATGAAAATGTTTTTAAGGTGGCTCCTGCTTTGTTTCTTGAACTTGAGGTCGTCCCTCAATGAGACACAGGACCTCAGTGAAAGTGAAGTTAGTTTTGAGACCTTCATCAGAACTGTGTCATGTTTGTAAACTTATTTATCTGGGATCATATTCTCTACCACAGACAAACTCCATTGTTCTCCTAATGTCCAGCCAACGTGTTCTAGTTATCACAACATCTGGATCAATAAGGATAATCAGTTAAAAAATTGTTGTCAATGAAAACTGCTTAAGAAGCGATAGCAGGAAGTAAAACCTGCAGACACTAGTACTCAGAGATGCATATTTTATTTAGATCACTTTAGAAAACCAAGCTGCAGCCTTGGAACAACTGTAGATGTTGCCTACAGATGTGGGAGAGATGAGAGAGGTGGGGGGTGTAACAGGGGTTGAAGCCAGTAGCAGATGAATCTACAGTCTTGTTGGATCTTCTTCCTGTAACCACTGTGTCCGTCTCCGCTCCGCAGGCCCTCTACAAGCTGTATAATGTTGCGGCCAATCACAGACACCTGTACCACCACGCCTTCCCGGGGCCGCAGGTGGACGAGGACGAGCAGGAAGGGAAGAGGGACTGATAAGAGACACAGCAGGGACTTCCTGGTGATGGACAGGGGACGAGGAGGAAGAGGAGGAGGAGGAGGAGGAGGAAGAGGAACATCCTCACCCATCAGGCACTCTTTTATTCTGATATTGGGGAATGTCACCAATACACTCACTACTTTAAACCCTAATAACGGACTGTATGAGACATGAATCATTGCATCTCACTTTTTTCTGTCTGTGAAAACACGTTGTACAGAATCTGTCCGAGGAGAGAATGTGATTCACCCGACCTCCGCTCAGCTGTTCATTTCATATCGGACCAGTTTTTCGCTTTCATCCCCCGTGAAATCCTCGTTTGTGACGGTCGTTCTGTTCTTTGAAGTTTAGTGACGTTTATAAGAAAATAATATATGAAAGCCAAAATAGTTTCTGTACGTTGACTAACACAGTGGATCATCAGCATGGTGATTGGTTCACGTCCCACATCTCCGAGCTCTAAAACCAGGAATTCTTTATATGAAATGTTTCGTTTTAATGGTTGTAACAAAGTGATATTGTGCCATAACATGTAAAAAAGAAAGGATTTCACGCCTCCTGCAGCCTGTTTACATGCAGTCACCTGCGTGAAATGGCACATGTATTAGTTGTTTGTTTTAAGCTTTGGAGGTTGGTGTAGCTTTTTGAGTTCTGGATCAGGGAGTGCAGCTTTGTGTCGGCTTTTAAAGTTTACACGACACGAGCCGACACCATCTCTCACTTTCTGGTCCGCTTGCAGTTTTTGCAGTCACCCAGCGTCCCACCGGGCCTTGTCACGAGCGCTCGGCCTCCGAGGTCGCAGGGAAACAGTGCGTTCGCTTCCCATTGTGATGCAGAGGTGGTGGGTGGGACCATTGTTGTGTTTTCTCACTGAATGTTCGAGCAAATCCGAGGAATGTAGCCTCCCCGTGGCCACCGAGGAATCAAAGCGAGATGCTGGAGGCGGGGCCACGGGCCTGCTCCGAGGGAAGGATCCTCATTCCTCGTCGCTTTCATCATCCTCACACACTTAAGTTGAATCATCTGTGAAAGAAGAAGAAAAAGAAAAAGAAACCGCTGCATGGTGAAAGAGGCCCCGGCTCTTTGTGTAGTCCACAGCAGCTTGCATTTGTAAACAAAAGGCTTGTGTCTGTGACAGCACTTTTTGGTGTTTGAATACTTCGGCTTCGTAGACTGTTACTGTACATTTGTATAATTGTGGTCATTGTTTCTAGCTCATTGAATAACCCCCCCGAACGGCAGCAGTGTAAACACGTCATGTTCAGCTGCAGAACTGGAACGGTTTCTTCTCTTCCACCCAGAGAACAGGAACACTGTCATGCGTATTTAGCGAGTTTATACTGAGGTCTGACCTCAAGGGTTGAGGATTTAAAGGCTCTGCAGCACGGTGGCTTCTCCCGTCTTCCACAGCGTATAATCAACATGAGTGAGGCCTTCACACGAGGAACCATCGCAGTCCGCTTTAAGATCCCTGAGGTTTTTAAAACCCCGTTTCTTCATGACTTCACTGGAGTGATCGTGTCCATTCGTGTCAGAAACAGTAGCTTTTGTTTACAGTTGTGTTGCGTTTACGTTAATTGGAGATTTTTGTCTGTCAGGAAAAAAAAAGAACCCCCAACAACTTTTTTCTTGGATTTGTAAGAATTCGTTCCTCAAACTGCCCTCATCCACGTTCACAGCCACCGAAGTGAAAGGTGAAAGGAGAGCGACCTCTTCCAGGTGGACACGGCTTCATGTACTGCAAACGTTTCAGTTACAAAGACATAATAATAAAGTTGGACCAAATTAATGAAAACTAGCCTCGAGTAATATTTTGAACGATTCCACGTAGACACACTTGAATAAATAAAGATACTGTTTGATGTACTATGTGGTTTTTACTTAAGCCTGATATACAAAATACTTGGATAGATACATAGAACATTCCTCTAGGTTTCCTTATTTACACCTACAATAACAGTTTTGGGCTATTTGAGCTGTGAACACATCACTGATGTATAATCACCTTTAAAACATCCAACAGACACAAGTTACTTTTCTTTGAATTACTAATCCAAGGCCAACATTCACTCTTTAAACTCCAGCTTTGCTCTCAACCATCTCTTGAAGGGAAGAGCTCAGAGGGTTTGTTTGTGTTTCCTCTGGTAAAACAAGATTCCTGCAGAGAGTTGCAGACTCCTTAAAGGCGAGAGGAGCTGCAGATTCTACAGGTGACTTTACATTTCAAACTCAAATCCATTTGCTGGTTTCATGTTAAAGTAAACAGGCAACAAGAGGCAACAACTGTGAAGTCAGACGTGTTTTTCTTCACTGCAGACTTTATTGCTTTTGTCCTGTATTTGTAACAACATGAGATATGTACAAACTGCTGTTGACACCATTCTGAAAAGAAGTGATCGAGACTTTGCGTTTTAGAGAAGCCAAAAGGTTCTTTATAAACTTATTCCACTGTAACTGTAACACACGTCTTTTTTAGGAAATTCAGAAGTGTATGGAAATGCAGAAATTCTCATACAAATGTACTATTACTTAATATTCAAAATAGAACCAAACCCCTGGTTTATAAATTAGAGTCGTAACTTTTTAACACATAAACACGGACTCCTGTCTTCTCTAGACAAGACCTCAGATTAAAGGACACTTCTGAATATCTTAAAAAATGTTTAATTTATTGTTAACCAATAGAATAATCTTCCAAGAACCTGCGCTTCACAAGAGAGACGTGTCAGTCCGTGAAATATAAGGCATCACCGAGGCGAGAAATATCTAGAAAGAAATTGAATTGCACTTGTTTGGCAAACTTTGAGTCTTCTGTAGTGTTTTAAAAACGTTCCAGTAGCTTATTTACGTTTCATTGTACACAAACACAAGAATATTCCTGACTTACAGTAATGCCAAAGAGCCAAGAGAAGCTCCACCCACTGCATCCGATGTGATGCTCCATCCGTCAAAAGGTCTTTCAGCAAAGACGCGTTTCATATCAAAACTTAAATATCTGTTCAGAGTTTTGGTGGATTGTCTCGTAAAGCAAACAGTTTGTCATAAAATAAGAAAAAATGCACACTTTTTGTGTAGTGTAAAAAGACCGTGGCTTCAGTTTTTATGAGAGTAACAAAGCAAAAGGAAAAATAGCCATGAAGTATTTCGTATGGGAACAAATTAGAAGAAGCTGCCGGTCGTTTTCTCCCAGAGGAAAAAATGACGTAGGAGCTGGTGGATACACGATATGAGCAGACATTGTAAAAAATGCTGCGTTTTATTCGTAAAAAAAGAAAGAAAGAAAAGAAGGCACAATCTCAGGGTGTTTTTCAACAACGGGTTTTTCAGTCTCTGTTCTCCTCAGTCTTTAAAACTCAAATCCAAACAGCAACTCGGTTCTCGGGGCAGTCTCCCCAGATGTAGCACATTATACGTCTTTTTTTCTTCTTCTTCATCGGAGTGTTTTTCAATCCCAGGATCATTCCCGAATCCTGTCACAATCCTGTCGTGCGTCTCAACTTCCTGGCTGATATATTTGGATCAAGCGAAGGCACAGATGTGTTTGGTAAAGAGGCAATTAAGAGTCAATCAGGATTTCAAAGAGAAACCCTGACCGCTCCCGAGCTGTGGCGACCACAGAGGGGCGTGTCGCGGTGCGGCATCCTGAGTGCACACACACACACATCACATGTTCCCCATGAAGTTCTTGTTGGGCTGCTGGGCGTACCACTGCTGCCGCTGCTTGCGGGCCTCCACCTCGGACAGCAGCGCCTGGCGGTACGCCTCGTAGGACTTGACGATGTGCTCCAGCTCCTTCATGAAGAGCAGCTTCAACATGCCCTGATACGTGTCCAGGTCGGCCAGCTGGAACAGCTCCCACTTCAAGATGTGGTCGTACCTGAGGAGAGAGACCGGGGGTGAATTATCTGTAAACTGAAGTTTCTGTTATAGATCGGCACCGTAGACCTGCTCCCTGACTGTACATCTGTCTGTATGTGGCTGGCTCATCTCTAGAGCCGTTCATCTCCCCGGCTTCACACCTGACATGTGTCTTGTTAAAGGCCTTCACTGAACTTTGAACGAACAGGTGACCGGCTCTCTGTGCAGCTTTAGGTCTGGATTTGGTGCGTCTCCATCATCACCACAGGCCAAACAAACAGCCCAATCCAAACAGGCGGGTTTAGAACAACCAGCAGTGATAGAAGACAGGACAGGTCCCTAAAAGTGACGCCCTAGTGGCTGGCTGCAGTATAAGTCATAAACCCTGCCTCCTCCATGTTAGCGGGTGGGACATTCCTTTATATTTTAATACCAAGAAGTCAAGACTTTCTATGTAAAACCCATCCACTCATGCGTTTCACACTGGAAGTTTTCTGTGTGGGTGTGTGATATGTGAGGTACTCACTTTAGTGGTGCACGGGCGTACACCTGCAGCCAGTCTGGAATCTCAGCGGTGTGGTACGGGTTAGCTGGCACCAGCACCGGCTGGTTCCTGTCTACCGGACGTGGCTGATAGACCACAGGAGGTGGAAGTGGGGGGGGTTGATCATAGCGAGGGACGCTGGAAGACACAAGATTTAACCGTCACGCAAGTAGCTTTATTATGTTGTGTAAACTTACACCAGTAAGGACATTTTCAAGTGAATTGTCCCTCAAATAGTATGAAAAGTTACCTCGGAGCACAGGGATGGCGATACTGTGCCCTCTTGTTGATGTGATCCACGTAGTAGGTCCCGAACTCGGCCGACTCCACCTTCTCCCAGCCCGGAGGGAGCCCCTCCCTCTCCAGAGGGTGGCTCCAGTGTGTAGTGTTGGTGTTGTGGTCGATGTAGTACTTCCTGCCGCGGATGGTCCAGTCGACGGTCCAGCCGGGCGGAAGTGGGAGGTCGTCTCCCGTCAGATTGGAGAGGTTCCCCAGGGATTTGGCCTGTATTCGACCTATGCCTGAGGAAACAAACATTTCTTTTTTAGAACCGAAGAGAGAGCGAGAGAGAGGGAGCGAAGTCTGAACAAACACACGGCCGAGCAGCTGCCCGCTAACTGGGCCTCAGGGACCGAAGAACTATGTTTCAAAAATATCTGAAAGTACAGCATGTGTGGGAAAATGACATTTACAGCGGAGGAATGTACAGTTTTCAGAAAGTTCCCTCTGATGTGGCAACTGTACATAGAGCAGGATAAGAGAGGAATGCAATGAATCACTACTTAAAGCATGACTGATGGCGTTTTAAGCAGTGCAGTGATTGTGAACGGGTCCTAATCCCTTTGACTCTCGGGCTGTTGTGACGGAGCATCTTATTCTGAGCGGCGTCGTTTAATGAATGGTAGGAAATGGGAGTGTTGCTGCTTTTGGACAGGAAGGCCGAGATCCCTGCATGGACAGACACACACACACACACACACACACACACAAACACACACAGGGGCTTTCACTGGAAGAGAACAAACCACTTAACTCCCCAACACCCTAACATAATGTCAGCGAGGAATGTTGAACAAACAGCTGTGAGGACGAGTTAGACCGAGTGAGAAATGTTGTGACTGAAAATATTTTTAAAAACGCCTGCAGGGACTCAGAAACGACTGAAACGCTGGAGAATGTGCGAGGAATGAAGCGTCTCAGCAAAATGGCCGCTACAATCTGATAAATTCTGCACAGGAGTGACAGCAGCAGAGCCGGAGCTCTTTGCCAGCTGCTGAGTGAAGAGACGGAATGTGAGCGCGCTCTTCAGAAATGCACTCCTCCTCCTCCTCCTCATCATCATCATAATCATCATCTCTGCCCTTTTCTCCAGAAAAATGGCAGCTCGCCATACTCAACGAACGCCTGAGAGGAGTTTCACTGCATAAAGTCAGGAGTTGTCACGATGTTAAAGCCGTTTACTGGTCTACAAATTTTTCTGGGTTTGCAATTCAGATATGAAGAACGAAGCAGGAGTCAGACCCGTTGACTTCAGCAGGATAATGTCCAGAAGGTTCAGGTGTCTGGTGGCAGAACATGACGTGTAAATTCAGCTGCTGAAGTCACATGTTTTTGTTGACAGCACACTGGCCTCGGCCGTTATCACCAAAAGCTCTCCAATCTCGTTGTTGACATCTTCTTTGGCGACTTCTGCGTGTTTTGCTCCTCTTTCTCATCCTGAATTATCCGTACTCTCTTGAGGTTTAGTTCAGTTGTGCGTCCAACGTGTGTTAGAAACGTCATCAACACACCCACCGACTCACTTCTCTGGATATCCTCCTGTTGAACTCTCACTTGAGCTCACTCTGTAATTTACCAGGGGGCAGGAACAGTTCTGGAAAACGTCTGGAGCAACTTACTGGGACATTATGGTTAGTTCAGCAGTTAGTTCAGTTCAGTAGATGTCCAAAAGCAGATTCAGTCATTGATCAACAAACACATGAATTATTAACAAAGATCTGGAAAAAGACTGTTTGTAAATGTTGTCTTTTTCTAAGAAAACTGTTGTATTATGGGTTATAACAGCAAACAGGGATTTTTCTGAAAACAGCTCAGAAGTGCATCTGTAAAAAGGAGAAAATAGATGTAAAAGTCCAAATTAGCTGCTAATCAGATTATTGTCAAGTACAATAATCAAAAAGAGAACAACATTTGTATAATGCAGCTCTTAACCATATTATTACATTGATTATAAGCATGTAATATATAAATAAAAAATAAAATGGAAAGCAGACTCCTATTTCCTGTAATTCCCTTACAAATGTTTACCAAAGGAAGAATCAGCTGATGGGTGGTTGATGACTCCTCCTGCTAACAACTCATTAGTCTTACGTCTGAAATGTCGCTCTACAGGGATCAGCTCTACAGAAACCGATGATTCATAGAAACCAGCAGGTTGAGGCTGAGACATTGAACTGGAGGCGGTCGACAAATTACTAGTTTGCCGGCAGAAAGATTCGGCAAACAGCGAGGTGAAATATGCAGAGCCCCTAATGCGTGTTTAGCTTCGCTCCAAACAAGGCAGCATATGTGATAGTCAGACATAAAACCAAATCACATAGTCAGCCACAAAATAAAAGGTTCACGGTCATTTGAAGAGGGGGGGGGGGGTGGAAAATTCCAGCGAACCCCCAAAAACATTCAATCTCATGGAAATTACACACTGACGTCACACTGATGTTTACAATGCGGAACACTAGGAGGAAAAAAAAAGTTTAATTCCTCAGGGAGACGGAGATAAAATGTCTCTTTTGAGCTGCACACTGACCACCACCAGTCTGCATTCCTCTCAGAGACGTGTGGTCCACAACCCATGCACAAGACTTTCTCATTCCATAAGACCAATCACACAGTAAGTTCAACTGGATCCGAGAGTTTTCTCAGTAAGAAAAGTCTGAAAAGTTGCTGGTGAGATGTGATTTCCCTTCAAATAAAACAGTTCTGTGTTCCTATACCACAGAATTTGATAGAAAAGCATGCGTGCAGTTCCAAAAATACAATTCATGACCTTTCTTACTTCCCTGTCACTGCTTATTGTTGGTTTTTCTCCGGAGAAAAACAGTAAAAAAAGAGAGAAGCATAACTCAGTGTTTACCTGAAGGGGGTCTGCTGGGAGCTGGGGGGGTGTGCTGTCGGGGAACTCTTTGGAAGTTGTGTTCATTGTGCTCATAGTATCTATAGTCCTCAGGGAAGCGATCTGGGATCATCATGGGCTGACGCTGCTGCTGTTGTTGTTGCTGCTGCTGCTGTTGTTGTTGTTGTTGCTGTTGCTGCTGCTGTTGTTGCTGTTGTTGTTGTTGGTGCTGTTGCTGCTGCTGCTGCTGGCTGTCATAGTAAGGTTCAGACGGGTAATAATAGCGGCCAGCGTCTCCATTCTCCGACATGGGGCTCACGTCTGTGAGGAACGACTGTGAGGAACCTCCGTACTCGTGGGGGAGGTCCCCCAGGCTGCGAGGCAGGTACGGGGGGGCCGACATGCGGTGGCTCTCCCGGCGGGCCACCTCGTGCGCCGGCCGCTGCACGGGGGTGCGGAGGAAGCTCTTGTTGCGGGACACCACGGGCTCCCGGCTGGGGAGAGGGTATGAGGAGGGCCCCATCTCTGGCAGAGGGACCTCGGTGCGTCTGGGAATCGTGGGTCCATGGCGGATGAACGAGGGCATCAGATCTGAAAACACATAAACAAATCAACTGTCAGTATTTGTCAACACAGTGGTAATGCAAATGGGCAGTGGAGGAATCAAACCAAGTACACGTCCTCAGGTTAGTGGTAAATTATATGTATTTATAGCGATTTTCTAGTCTTGATGTAAAGTATTTTACAGTACAGATTACACTTTAGCACACAGATGGGGGAGATGGAACCAACAACCTTCTGGTGCTTGTACCTTTCTTGAGTATTTACTATATTCTACTACATTTCAGGGCAAAACACAGTATTTATCAACACAGTGGTAATGCAAATGGGAAGTGGAGGAATCAAACCAAGAACACATACCCAAGTTATTGGTAAAATGTCCGTATTTATAGCGGTTTTCTAGCATTGATGTAAAGTACTTTATAGTACAGATTACACAGAGTACAGTTCAATGCTGGCACAGCTTGTGTTTCAGAGTCTTGTCCAAGGACACTTCGGCACACAGATGGGGGGGATTGAACCCACAACCTTCTGGTGCTTGTACCTTTCTTGAGTATTTACTTTATTCTACTACATTTCAGAGCAAAACACTGTATTTATTTTAACTTACCAGCCAACAGAGCTGCAGCTACACCCATATAAATATTTAAAATACACAGAAAAGGATGATATGGCTGAAATAGATTAAATTGAAACAACAATAGTATATTACTACTTGTACTGAAATGTATCAGTGACACAACAATATAATCCATTTCTTCAAGGACATAGGACTCCTGTCTGATAGTACACTTTACTTTTAAAGCACAAGTTTATAATACTTTCCCTCGGGTACTACAAGTTAATGAGGATGAATATGAATACATGATATAAAGCAAATTGCTTGTGGGTTAAAATACCAGTTTATTTAAAGGAGCCCAGTTTAAACAGCCCAGCCCAGATGACAACACTCATTCAATGTCTCCTTAAAGACCAGTGTGAGCTAACTAGCTAACAACCCAGACGTGTTATTATTACTTAACAGATATAAAAAGACTGAATACATGTTACTCATATAGTTTCTGTAGTGCTTGTACTCGTAGTTTAATACTTTGTACCGTTATCTCCCAACTTTAGCTCCTGCAAGCTGATGTCAGTAAAGCCACCAGTTGATCGGTTAGCTTAGCATGCAGCTAGCTAGCAGGTTAGCGACTTTAAAACGTTTAAAAACAGTTTAGAATTTAAACAGTTGGTTTATAAACATATGAGTGAACAAAGTGACGTTTCCAGATGTTTAACGTCGCTGTTGTTTCAGCCACTTTTCGCCGTTGAGCTAACTTTTCGCAGCAGGGCAGGCTAGCCGATGCTAAGCTAGCTGCAGCTAACTTACTTCTGAGCAGCGGCGACGTTTCCTTCTTCACATACTTCCCGTGGACCTCGGCCGGTTTGGACGCTTCGTTTTTGCTTTTCTTTCTCGATAGCATCACTCACTCGCTCGGAGGGACGTCAACAACAACAAGGCGTTGCGGGGCTGTCATGGCTCGGTGCTGGGTGTGTGGGACCGTGGCGTCCGCTCGGCTCAGCCCGGAGAGTCGACATGTTTTCAGCCTCGGTGTCACTCAGCCTCCGCCGCTCTGTCAGGGCGGTCCCCCTGCTTTACGGGCCCGCGCGGTTACACAGGGCTTTACGGTAACGAGCGGGTGTCACAATAAAAGCAGCAGTCCTGTAAACGTTCTGTGAATTAGTGATTAATGCTCTGCAACATTAAGAAAACACACAAAATAGGTAATATATATAGATACATATGTTCACAATAAGACAAAAACATGCAGAATAATACATTATATGATAAATTGGTTAGGTAAAGAGCAAATTAAATACAATTCAAAGGTCTTGAACTAGTATCAGACTTTGATTAATTTCAAGTTACAGTTGTGGGACTTCCAAGTTGAAATATATTTAAATTAATGCAGTTTAATGTATGTGTAACACTGTTTAAAAAACATACTTCACTCGAATATAATAAAATCTAATTTCCATACTATGTCGGTTGTCTTCTATTTTTATTTTGAAAACCAGCAGTCGCTTACTTATTCTCACTCAAAGTCAAAGTTTGAATTTAGTGAAATAGTTTTGTTCGTGTAAGAAATTCACGGAATCTTTCCCGGTAAAGATCTGTTGTGTTTTAACAGGATGAAGTTAAAGAAATAAAAAATAAAAGATAGTCCCATTTTCAACATTTACCGAAAAGCTTGTAATAAAGGGGAACTCCAAATATAGGTGTGACTGCTGCTGCTCTGCTTGAGGAAAATAAACATCTTAAAACAAACAATTCTCTCTTAACTCAAATAAATCAAACAGGATATCAGATTAAAACAATTTATATTTTTTATTTATACTAAAAGCGCAAAGCATGACCATGTTCTCCATTGTAGTGCTTCCTCTGCATCCACCACAAAGTCATCATCCTTCACTTTAATAAAAAAACATTCACAATTGTGCAGTCGGAAAAAATTGCACCTTTTACCGACACTCAACATATTGCAACAGATAATAAGGTTCTATTAGACATAAATAAGGAGTTTTGACACTTGACAAAGTTTGACATGTGAGCAAATACCTTGAAAAGGTCACAGAGTTATTTGCCCGTCCTGTTGTGATTCTTCTGTAGTGAAGGCCTCGGACGGACGTGATTGAACACAATTTCTTTGACAACAAAATAACACTTGTATAAAAAGTACACTTCAGTATTATCTCCTCCGACAGAGAGGTTTAGCATCGTGGTAAAATATTTACTCACATATTAGCAACAGCTTCTGCTTTGAAAGATCAATTCTCATGATAAACAATCATAAAATAGCACATGTGGTTCTTCACTGATCCGAAACAAATACTGCACATTTAATAGTAACATTTAAGTTAAAACAGGATAAAATACGCAAATAAAAACTTTTAAAAATCCATTTGGTTGGATCAAAAAGATTCAATGCATCTCCAAGGACATGAGAAAGAAGCTGTGCAGTTTATGGACGACTTCGGAGTGCTGCTCATGTCCTGAGCAGGTGTTTCTAGGAGTTGCATCATGAACACTTGTAGTGGTACGGTAGAGGAGGAAGGAGCGACGGGTTCAGCTCTCGTACGATCTTGTTCAGGCTGGAGATCTTCTCCTCCAGCAGGTAGTTCTTCTTCTCTGCGATCTTGTGCCGCTGCTCGGTGATCTCCAGAGCCTTCAGCAGCTGAGCGTTCTCCACATACAGGTCCTGGATCATGACGTCCGCTTTGCCGTTCTTGTTGAGCTGGAAAATTTAGACGACAAAGGGTTTGATGATTCCAATATTGTGATACAAATGTTTATTTCATGACTGATATATCGTATTTGCAATAGGAGTCAAAAATAAACGCAATATGATTGTTTAGCCTCAATCAGTGAACTGAAAATCATCCAATAAGAAGCAAAGTAATTATTCCATTCAAGTGGTTTGATTATGAAAAATAATGATGGTATTTATCGGCCGATATAAGATTATCGAAGTATAGGTTAAATAAAAATACAGTATTAGCAGAAAATTACTCCATATTGTCCCCCCCCCCCACTTCTGAATATCTAAATACATTTTACTCTGGCCATTTATACAAAAATCGTATACTTCTATAATCAGAGGACTTTTGAGAATCAAAACAGATGTTAGATTTATTTTTCTTTTAGTAAATTTCAGGGAAAACGCAGAATTATGTATATATATTATAAATTGAACTGAACTAAATACCTTTATCACAATTCATCCCTCCATTGCCATGGTGTGAAGCACTTTGTTACCTTGTGTAGTGCTATACAAATAAAGACAGTATTATTATTATTATATAACTGACCTGTTCCCTCAGTTGAGAAACCTTCTCCTTGAGCAGCAGCTTCACGTTGTGCAGCGACAGTTCAACTTCTCTCATCCTCTCCTCCATGTTCTTCATCTTCTTCTCCCTGTTGTCCTGGTGATGAGACGGAGAATATCATCAAACTGCTGCAAATGTATTCAAATGATAGTATATTTTGAATCTTCTTTACTTTGAGTTGGTGTAAATTTCGGTCAGAAACAACATAAAGACCAAATTGTTGTGAACTAGATGCTTTATTTTGTCTTTAATCCTGCATTTAGTGAGTTCTAGCACATTTTTAAAGGAGATGATACACTAGAAAAATAAATAAAATATAAATAGGTATAAAATGTATTCCAGATACCTACAAAAAATAATTTAATGCATAAATAAAATAAACGCTTACACGATTCTACTAAATAAATAATAAAATAAATCAAATATAATTCAGGTGAATCTATACATGGTGCAAAAAAGAAAACAAAAATAGATTCACAAACCAAAAACATAGATATGACAATAATAGATACACATTGTACTCTTGACACACTACTGGGGAAAAAACAATGATTTGGCTCATGTGGAATTTCTAATAATAAAAACCTGATAAACATTCAAAGTTTAACAGTCATGTGATGAGTTTGTTCACTCCACGTTTAAGAAAAAAAAAAAAAAAAAACACACAACCCTGGAACTTGTGATTTACTTTGGTCGTGCAGCAGCAACACAAACAGCAACTCACTGACCCAGACGACAAAATAACAAAATCGACAGGTAGCCTGAAGAAACATTCGACTGTGTGTGGTGTCAGAGAAGAAATTCACACATAAACAAAACAGACACAAACAGGGAGAAGCTGGTACCTTCATTAAGAAATCGGTAGAAACCCTGACTGGACACAGACTGTCACACACTGAAATTGCTTGATTGTTAGAAAAGGCTCAGAAGACTGTTAGGCACTAACTCGCCTCAACCCTGACACGCCTCGATGATCAAAAGGCAAAGTGTCGAACCAGATTCAACCTCGGAGGATATTTGATATATAAATAAACCCTGTCTCAGTTACAACAAGTGCAAAACCGAACATTCCCAGAAAATGTACCCTGTGTTTAAAGGACTCCCTGTAATTAAGAATTAAAAAATACATGCAGATGTTACATTTTCAACGGCATGTCTTACAAACATGACATTTTCAATGGTAATGCCATTAGCTTAATGGAAATCCCATGGGGTTTTTCCTGTGTTTTTCTGCCACCTGGCAGCAAAGAAATACGATTACACATTCAGGCCTTTTCAAATCAGGCACATTTGCTCACAATCTCCTATAAGGATGCAGAGAGGGCTGACGTTTTGTGCTCCGGTTCGGATATTATCGCTCCGAGCAGAGCAGAGGAAGAGTAGAAAGCAGGGGAGAGCAGACTCCGAGGCAAGAGAGGATTAAGCAGGGAAAGACGCTGGGGTTACAATCCACCGATCCGCCGGTAGCTGTCTGCGTGAGCCGCCCGCTGCTCCGGCACCGGCCCCTGGAGAGAGAAGGTAGGTTCACTTCACCGGAGCTCAGACCACTCCTCTAAAAACCAACACAGGGGCCATAGGCCACAGGCTAAAGGGGCGAGGACACACAATGAAGTGTGTTCTATACTAAATGAGAAAGAAATATGAAATAATGATGATAATGATACGAATCACACAGATAAAACCATGAAACTGTGAGAGGATCTAATCAAATCTTTGTAACCAAGAGCTATTAAGTGTCTTCAGACATTAATAAAGTGGTTTTAATCATTAGTTCTGTCCATACTGGAAATAAAGAGATTTCTTCCTCATGCAGTTTAGAAAATAACATTCTTCTAAGTGCATTGTTTCTTAGCTGAAGGACAAAATCACAATAGTAAACAAAGAAGAAACCTCCTTCAATCTAAGCTAATGATAAGTAGGTATCATACTGTGAGATAAAAAGGACACAAGGAGATGTCAGCTGGTGTTAAATAAACAACGTGACAACTCAGTAAACCTGGATGAGCTACAGCTCCCTGATGGAAAGTGACAGACGCTTGTGCAAATGGTGACAAATGGAAACCAGTGAGCAGGACCACACCCAGACGATGATCACACACCACTACACACATCACTTCAGTCCCCAGACGGTAAACTAAATACAGGTGGTGAGATCAGGAACACGACAGCAACAACAACACACAGGCACTGCAGGCTAAATACCAAACCCAAAAAGTAAACGCTACACACACACACGACACAAGATGAAGACAAACAGGTGCGGAGGCGGATGTGAGACAATCACCAAGAACAAGGAGCACAGCAAAACCAGCAGGAAGACAAGGGAATGGAAAATAAAGATATCACACTCAGCTCAGGTGTTTGGGAAAAGTCCCTCAAATTTAATATTGTTTGCTATAGATTTTAAATCCTTCATGGATTTTTTTGTGATAATTGCTCTTCTTTGCATTTTTAGCCACAAAGTAAATAAAACATTAATTTTTCAACACCTGAATTGAGTGATTTGTCTGTGTGGACACATTTTCTAAACCAGAGTGACAGAAATACAATTGGTGTATTTACATTTAACTTCCACTATATCACGAACATCATGTACAACATGAGATGCAGGTCCCTCTCAGGCATTCATGATGAATGTATGATTATAAGAACAAATAGCCGAGATGTGACGAAAAGAAAATAATAACGGCGCATGAAAAATGCCAGAAGATAAACATAAAACCAAAACCATGCAATAGCACCAAATCTACAGGGGCTAAAATATCAATTACACTACAGGAGAGGTTAAAGTCTCACAGCACAACTGGTTGGTTATGATGCAACAACCCTCATCTTCCTATGCAGCAGGTTTTCATGCTTATCTGTTAAATGTCAAATAAATGTCAGCGGAGGCTCAGGCGGTACAGTACCTGCATGTTGTCCGGCTCGTCACCTCGATGTTGTCCTCTGGGAATCCGGTGAGGGGACGGAGGCAGGAGTCCGACTAAGTGAGCCTGGAAGCTCTGGACACAGCAAAAAACAACGAAGAGAGAATTACAGCCGAGACAGAAACAGTGTGAAGTGACTATTTCAAACATCCCAATATCAGATGAATGGTTACTTCATAAAGTAAGAGGAGAAACGTGGGTATCACAATGTACCTCGAGCAGCTGTGTGGACAGTCGAGCCATTTGGACCTTGAGCGCCTCGTTCTCCTGCTGAAGACTCTCCAGCTCCGTGTGTCCTCGTCCAGCTTCACAGCCCTGAAACCAATGTGCGTACAGGAATTAGAATTTTAAGAGGATTCCATATGTTAAAAAAACAACAACAAAGGTTGACAAAATGCTTTTACCTTGGTCTGTTCCTTTTGTGCCTGGAGCTCCTGCTTCAGAGCGGTGTTCTCCTGTTCCAGAGCCTTCACCAGTGACGACTGACTGGGATGTCTGTGCTGCTTCATGGACAAGATGGTGGCATCGAGCTGACGGACCTGGAGCAGAGAATTAAAGGGTTTCAGTTTGGTGAATGGGAGAGATACAGGAGCCAGCCTTTAGGTATTTAAAGTTAACTTCAGTTGCTCAGCTCACCTTCTCTCTGGACTGCACCATGTCTCCTTTAATGTTCCGCACTTCTGCCTGGAGCCGCTCGTTCTCCTGCCTCAGCAGCTGCTGCTCCTGATCCATCAGCCGAGACATCTCGTCCCTGTACAGCTTCCTGCTCGGACTGTGCAGACCACTGGGGTGCAAGGCCATTTCTAAAACATGGTTCTGTGACAAAACAAAGGCAGAGGTGAACTCCAGATAAATGGGCAGATCAAGGATTTTCTTTTCAGTGTCTTTAACATGACGAGACAGAGCGTATCGTTTACATATATTCAGTAAGAATGTTTAATGCCACACCATCTCTGATCATTTAAACATTTTCCCCATCGAGTTTCACATAGTTACAGATCTCTACAAATGGATAAGATATCTGCATCGATATTAGACTCTTACTTTATCGTTGGAGATCTGCAGCCGTTTGTGTAGGACGGCGACTTCACGTTTGACCGAGTCTCTCTCCTTCTGCAGAACACGGACGTCGGCCTTGAGACGAGAACTTTGATGATTCACAGCCTGACAAGTTTCATCCACTGTCTTCACCTGGAGAGGAAAGAAAAGAAAACATTTTAATAAAAAGTTATCTCCTGCAGTTGCTGCACTGAAATAAATGGTCCAACATTAAAATGAATGTGGTTGAGGAGGCTCTCACCCTCTCTTGAGCTTTGGCGAGCTGGTTGCGGAGGCCCTGAGTCTCCATGTCCACACTCCTCCGCTCCTCTAGCACATGGCTGAGCTTATTCTCCATAGAGTCCAACTTGACTGCCTGAAAAGAAGAAGACGAGTGTAATTAAAAAACTATACTCGATAAACTTTTCTGCTGAAGCTGGATCACAAGGATACATCTCAGGTGCCTGAAGGCCACAAAATACTCCTCTTCACTTGCGTTCACTGGGAAATCAAATGAACTCGGTGCTGTTCACACTCTCTTTCCCTTTGTGTCTGTGCTTTGATCGGGTTGATGTGACGTGTCCACGGCCTCGTTCTCACCTTGTCTCTGAGGTCATACAGCTGCTGGGACAGATGAGTGTTCCTGTCCTCCAGCTGTGCAGTGTCCTCCAGAGCTTTGGTCAGCTCTGCCTCCAGTGAAGACACACACGCTGCCAGCTAACACAAACAGCCACCGATTAACTACCCACTACGACAACCACGAAACCACCACGACCATCCTTTTATAGAACGTAGTTCACCTTGTTTTTGTCTTCAGCAGGGAGCGCCTCCCTCCTCTTCTTGTCCTTCATCAGCTCTGCCAGCTGCTGCCGTAGATTCTCCTTATCAGCGATGTTTTGGAAATGTCTCTCCGACAGGATCCCGTTCTCACCCTCGAGGTGTTGGCCTTGCAAACGCAGCTCCGCAATCTGCAGGAGGAAATATAAATGGACATGTCATGACATTATTCTGAATGAAGACAGACATCCAGCAAAAAACACAAGTTGTATGTAAAGTACCTGGTTCTGGAAATGTTCTGCTGCCTTATGAGCAGCGCCCTTCTCATTCCTCAAGTGTTCCAGAGTTCGTCTGAAATCAAATTCATGGGAATGAAAAACAATATCATTTTACACAATTAAATTAAAATCCACTGGCGAGAGGAATTGAAAATAATATTTGGCATTTCTTACGTCAACTCCCCCTGGGCCTCCTTCAAGTCCTGCTCCTTCAAAGCAGCGATTTTCTGCCTCAGCAGCAGGTTTTCTTCAGCCAGACGACAGGCTTCAGATCTACAGACAGAAAACAAACCGTTAGACAAAATCATAAAAATGGATTCTAACAAGCTACATTCAAAACATGACCAACAGAGTCTCCAAGATTCGTTTCACTACATGCTGATTAAAAGCAGCTTATTCTACCAAATACACACATTGAACTTGCGGTTTCTTCTTCTCTTTGCATCACACAGAGGTTGAGGAGCATTAGGACACTAATCACAGGCAGGAGAAACACTGTGTGTGTGTTTGGGGAACAAAGGGAGGAGCGCTCCTCACATCACCACCAGGGACGGGACCAGGAAAAGCCACAGGATACACGGGAGGACGGGATCCTAGTAGTTCTGCACGTTACCTATGGGCCTGCGTTGTTTCATCTAATGTCTGCGACTTGTCCTGGAGCTCTGTGACGGCTCTGCGGAGTTTGGAGTTGTGCTTCTCAAACTCCTCACAGCAGTTCTCCAGGTCACTCACCGCCTGAACCTTGACCTCCAGCGAATCCTCTCCCGTGGGGCTCTGCGATCGCCCGGCGTCTGGATGCATGGCTGAGAGAGTCTCATACTGCTGCTCCAGCTCGCCTAACAACCCTGCCAGCCGGGCGTTCTCCTCCCTCATCCTGCCGATCTCATCCACAAGGGAAAGCTGCTCATCTTGGAAATCGTGGAAAATGTTCATCCTGGTTTCGAGGCTCCAAACGCTTTTTTCGAGTTCACAGTTTTGCTCCTTCAGTTTGGCATTTTCACACATGCAATCCTCATATCGAATCTGAAGATCTGTCATTTTTAAGGCCTTCATCTCGAGCACTTTGACGTGCTCCATCAGCAGAACCATTTTCACTTTGAGGCTGTAGTTTTCCTCCAGAACCAGGTGGCCTGTTTTGATCTTCTCGGTGTTATGAGCCAGGAGACTCTCGAGTATTTCCGTCTTCTGTTGGAGCAGAGAAATCTTCTCATGCATGAGAACGTTCTCCTCTGTGGCAGTGCTGTACAAACCCTGGAGTTTAGGGTGAGAGGCGCCCTGGTTCTCACAGTCACCATCTTTCTCCAGATGCTGAAGACAATCATGTGAGTAGTCACCGCGCTCATCCTTTCTTTTAGTGGTTAAATGTTCACAGTCCGAATCTGAAACCAATTCAGCTTCCTGTTTATAACTGTGAGAGTTATTTGGTAAAACCTCAGGATCCTCCAGAGACAGTTCACCAGGGTCACCTGTGTCCCCCGGCACCGGTGGTTCAGCCACAGAGTCGTGACAGAGCTCATCTTCGTGGGAAAAGCTTCCAGAATTGTCTTGAGGTTTGGACTCATCCTCACATGATGCACGAGCTGCTTCTTTCTCACCGTCTGCAGCGTCTTCATCCGAGTCCTCGTCTTCAAACACCTCAAGCGATGAGGTCGGTTCACACTGGTTCTCTACGGAAACAGATTCTTTTTTGTTTTCGAAACTCCTATGATTGGAATTAGTTCCTTCTTCACTACAAAGTCCAGTTTCTGTGGAACAACAGCTAACATGAGCATCGTCTTCTGCTTCGTCTGGGTACAAATATCCAGTTTGACTATCAGAATCAACTTGATCTTCACTTTCTTGACTGATATTCTCAGTCGGAGCCATTTGATTGTCGTGTTCTGGGTCCTCAGAGTCACCATCGGTAGCAGGGTCCTCATTATCATATTCCTGATAAACATTTAGGATATTTTCAGGGCCTCTGTGCTCAGAATCAAGTGCATCCGTTACAGTCTCATCCAGAAAAGGTGATGAACAAACTAGTTCTTGATCAGAGGACTCAACAAAGTCATCGATCTGGTTTTCAGGTGATGGACAAGTTTTCTGTTCTTCACTAGAAAAATAAATACTTTCAATAATGTTTTCATTTTCCTCTGTAAATGTGACTAAATCATTTGATCCCCTTTTCTCATCCTTTTCCATCGAGGTTGAAACCCGATTGAGTTCCTCCTCTAGCTCTTCAATTCTTCTCGCAAACATCTCTCTCTCTGCTATGAGATCGTCTTTGTCCTTCTCAACATTATCTTTTAACTTCTCCTCGAGAACAGATGCATGTTCCTGTAGCTCCTTCCTTTCAAGTTCAAAGTCCTCAGCCGCCTGTTGAAGCAGCAGCTCCAGCTCCTCGATCTTCATCTTCAGATCATCTCGCTCGGTCAGCAGTCCAATCCGCTCCGTTATCTGACCCTCGGAAATCACCTGCATCTCCTTGTATCTGGCCTCAAGTTCTAACTGGTTGCTCAGATGCTCTGTCCTCTCCTGTTTGAAATCCTCCACCGTTTGATTCAACAGGAGCTCGGCCTGCAGAGCTTTGGACTCAGACTGAGCAAGAAGCTCGTCCTTGATTCCCTGACTTTCCTGGAGACGGTTATGGAGGTCGTTCAGCTGCCTGCTGAGCTCTATCTCTTTTGTCTGGGCCAAACTAACGCAGTCATCCAGTTCCTTCTGCAGTTGCCGGTTTCCGACGATCACTTTGTCCAGTTCTTCCTCGTGGAGACTCTCTAGCTCACGTCGTTCTTTGGTCCACTCTTGATTCAGGCTCTCTCTCTCCTGCTCCATTTCCACCTCCATCAGTCGTCTGTGCTCCTCAGCATTTTCAAAAGCCTCTTGCATCTGAGCCTCCCAGTGTTGCCTCTGCTCCTCGTGGCTTTCAGAGAGCGCCCTCAGCTCACGTTGGTAGTGCTGATCGAGATTCAACACGTCGGCCTGAAAACGATCTGCGACCAATTCTTGATCACCCGAGAAACGCTCTTCAACTTCTTTGATTCTTTGGGTGAAGCTGATCTGGATTTGCTGCCTGCACGTGGTTATTCAATGAAAGTTATGACAAACACATTTTTCTATTTGAGCTTATTATAAAAGGAATAGTCCAACATTTCATAAAATGCACTTCTTTCTTGCTTAGAGTTAAAGGTGATAAAAGAAAACCACTCCCATGTTTACAGTAAACAGAGCAAGGAGATATTAGCTTAGTATAAACACTTGAACGAGTTGAGCAGCACCTATAAAACTTAAAGGTCAAAGGAAACATTGCCACGTAGCACAGAACCAAATGGACAAATTCAAATTTGTAACTCAACAAGAAAGCGCAATAAATCTGAAATTTTCCTGTAAATGAAGTACACTTAAACAAAGTTAGCATGGGATAAATCAAATAAACCGAAGCCTCACCTCTCCTGAGCCATGTCATCCCTCAGCTTGTCCAACATGCTGCTGAGGGCGTTCCTCTCCTCGCTGTGATTTGCAGTCCGCTCCTTCATGGCCTCTCGGTGGCTCTCCTCCAGAAGAGCCCTCTCCTCCGCCATCGAGTTCTCTAGTCTCTTCTCCACGTCCTCTCTCTCAGTCTCGCGCTTCTCCCTCTCCTCCGTCAACCTGTCCTCGAACATCCCTTCATAATCCTCCTCCAGCTGCAGCCTCTCCCTCTCCCACTCCTCCTTTAGCCTTATCTCTTTCTGCTCAAACTGCTCTTGTACCTGCAATCTCTCCTCGAGGATTCTTTCCAGCAGCGTGTCTCTGTGCTGCTCCTGAAGCCGAGCTCGCTCCGTCTCCCACTGCTCTCCGAGCTTGCTGTCCTTCTCTTCTTGTTCCTTGACGAGTCTCAGCATCTCCTCCTCCAGCAACACCTGCAGAGACTCATTTTTCTGCTCATCCAGCTGAGCT
Source organism: Limanda limanda (assembly GCF_963576545.1). Classification (NCBI taxonomy): domain Eukaryota; kingdom Metazoa; phylum Chordata; class Actinopteri; order Pleuronectiformes; family Pleuronectidae; genus Limanda; species Limanda limanda. Next base: position 22,072,235 of record NC_083647.1, on the reverse strand, counting down.
CTCTCCTTCTCCCACTGCTGTGTGAGTCTCTGCACAAACGCCTCCTGCTGCTCCTCAAACCTCAACCTCACCTCCTCTAGTTTCTCCCTCAGTTCAACCTCATGTCTCAGCTGCAGCTGCTCCTTCTGGGTTTCACACTCCTCTAAGAACCTCTTCTCCAACTCAGCCCTCTCTTCCTGCACGTTCTTCATCTCCTCTCCCAGTCGGGCTTTAGAAAGTTCCACCTGCTCTTCCTCCAGTTTCTGAATCTCAGCAGCGTGTTGTTTTCTCAGAACCTCTATCTCAGAGTGATGGATTTCATCTGCCTCAGACTGTTCAGCTTCAAAGTTCTTCAGCTGCTCCTCCAGGTCAGCGGTGTAGGTGTGAGTCTCCAGCAGCTGTTGCCTGAGGTTTCCCACTTCCTCCTCTTGCAGCTTCTCCAGCTCTTCCCTCTCCTGGGCCGGCCTTCGCTCCAGGCGGCGTCGCTCCAGCTCCACTTGCTCGAGCTGGCTCTGGAGCTCCTGTGCGTGGATCTGAACGCTGGTCAGCTCTTCCCTCAGAGTCTGGACCTCCTGCTGGTACTGGAGAGCTGCGAGGGAGTTCTGGTCCTGCTGAGTCGCCCTCTGCTGGTCTACCATCGTATCAAAATCATTGATCTGGAGAAATAACAAATGTAGATGAATTAAAAAGAGTAGTTTAACATTTTGGGAATTGCATTTAATTGCTTTCTTACAGAATTTTGATTTGACATTCAAATGTTAATGTTACTTCACTGCCAGAGAGAAAACATCCACAATGGTTTGAGGCACCGGAGTTAATTGTTCGTTTAATTTTGTTTAACCTCAAAAAAGTTAGATATGTGATGCAGCCAGGAAAAGTAATAAATATCAAAATATATATAAAGCGTATATTAACGACTAAAATGCTATATGCTTCAATTCACACTACTAATATTGCATCAATGTCTCTACTTGATATCTTCTCAATGTACCTTGGTTTCCAATTGGTTTCGCAGTTCCTCCATTTCCTGAAGGTGTTGCTCCTTCAGCTGCTCCATCATCATCTCTGCCTCCAGACTCATGCTGAACGGCTGAACGTCCTCGGAACCGATACCTGAAAGAAAAAAGTCAAATTAGAAGTTTGTCACTGTGACTTGTTTCAGTGCAAAACCTCAATCTCTCATAATGAAAAGTTGTTAGTGCATTGACATCATTACTGAAGGAATTCATTTGAAGTAAACGTGGTGTAAATGAACCTGGATCAGACTCCATGCCGGGACTTTTACTCTCCAGCTCTTCAGAAAGCGGTTTGATGCAGGTCTGATGAACTCGACCAAGACTGTGGAAGTCGTGCAACTCGGACTGGAGCTCGTCGATGCGATCCTGCAGCTCCTACAACAAAAAGAAACAGGTTTGAATTATTAAATGACTAAAATAAGTAATTCTAACACGAATATCACCGTCACCACATGTAACTGTATTCACAAACAGGTAGAAAAGATTACCCTGCACTGAGCTTCATGGCCACTGCTTAGATTTCTAATACGTTCCTCTTGGAGGAAGAATTCTGCACTGCCAGGGTCCAAGTCTCCAAACTACAGAAAATAAAAACAGACATCATACAATTAGAAACAGCAAAAAGAAATAAAGAGCTGTGCAAAATAGGACAGAAACAGAGGTTGGTATGTTCTACCAAAAAGTCAGATTTATGAAATGCAGAAATGCCTTTACAGTATGTACATTCAAAAAATGCCTGTACCTTTTCTTTCATCACTTTCTCCAAACTTGTCTGAAGCTTTGAAATGTGACTTTGAGCCTCGACTAGTTTGTCTGTGCTGTCCAGCAGCTCCATCTCAAGACGTCGGTTTTCCTGGAAGATACAGATAACAACATGACATTGGTTAGTTTACACATATCAAATAGTAAAGAGATAATAGTAATTAATATAGAGGTCCACAGGACATTACAATCATCACTAAAGATCCTTGTGGTACCTTCACAGAAATGGAGAGGTGGTCCCGGAGAAACGATTCATCCTCCCTGATCTTCTGGATCTCTGCCTCCAGCTCCTCTCGCTGCAGGCCGGCCTGCTGCTGGATCTGATCCATCTCCTGCATCAGCTCCGATCGCACTGCTGCCAGCTTCTCTTTCTGCTCCTGCTCAAGCTTCCTGCAAACATGTAGCCACAGAGGATCCACAATGTCTCAATATTCAAATGTACAATAGTCAACACAGATTCAGACATTCTGTATATGTTAACATGGCCTCTGGTTGAAATAACATGAGTTTATAAGACCATGATGAGAGATAGTATTTACCTGAGCTTGAGGGTGTTTGTGCGCTCAATCGCAGAGTGATGCTCGTCCACCTCAGTGGCGAGTTGAGTTTTCAACTTTTCTGCTTTTTCCAGGTCAGATCGGATTTTCTCTTTCTCTCTCAGTTCCGTGTCTACGCGCTCTCTGATAAGAGAAAACAACGGGGTCAATAATAATTGTATAAAACCAGGAGGTACGCAACATGAAAGTTCTAAATAAACAACCCCACAAATCATCTTGGAGATTTTATTTGTCTTGTTAATCGGTAGATTTATGAATATTCTGAATAAAGTTATTCAAACATAAACAAAGAGATTCATTACAGTGATGACTCAAACTCACAGGAGGTGTCTGATCTCAGCTCTGAAACTCGCCAGAGCCGCTTGGTGAATCCCGTTCTTAGTAACCAGCAGCTCGTTTTCAAGAGCCATGGTGAGATCTCCAAGACTCAGTTTGCCATCTAGGTCGAAATTCAAAGCCTGGGAAAAAATTAAACTTTGTAAATAACTTTCTTTAAAATAGCACAAACATTATAACATGCTTTCTGTTATGTTCAAGATAATTATTGGCCCCAGCCCTAACCAGAAGAATAGATTTAGTGCTGTACCTGCAGGATCTCAGTGCTGTTTTCAATGCCTTCGTCTATCCAGGCATCCAGAATGTATTCAGCTGGAGTGAAACCTGTTCCGTCATCAAGGGTGGAGAAGAGACGCATGCCGATGGTGCTGGTCAACACGGAGGAGGTGGCGGTCCGACGGCCTCCTTCATCAAACGGCTGCGTGGGGGGAGAAACTATCAATCTCCGAAAGATTTCACTTAATCTTCAATTATTCAATTACAGAGAATCTAGTTTACGGCAGTTTGTGTCAAAACTCTTTCATAAAGCTTCAACAAATAAACAACAAACATATTAATTAACAAGGGAATTGCGCTCACAGTAACCAGGTAGAACTGCGGGGGGGGCGGCGGCGTACCTGAGTGGAGTGATGTCTTTTCAGCTGTCTGTAGGGCGTGGAGGCGGAGGGTGTGGGGGGTTTGTTGTGGTTTACAACCCTGGATACGAGCTCCTGAACGTTCATGACTCCTCCGCCAGTTAGACTCTGGAGGAACTCCTCATTTATCTGGAAGATAACAGTAGGTTTTCATTACAGCAACGATATTTCCTTGAGAGGGAACAGTGGAATCAAAGGAAAAACAAGTAAACAAGGCAATGGAAACGTGTATGTAAAATAAAATCACATATATTTAAACTTTTTTTGTGCCATATTGCATAATAATGCACATGAAAATCATTTAAATTGAGTATTAATGTGATGGACAAGTCTGCCCTGAGAGAAAGGGCTTCCCCACTGAGTCTCGTACTAACCTCCAGGCCCAGATGTTCACAGACAGCGAGCAGCTCCGTGGGATCGGCACATCTGTCCCAGGGTACGTTCAGCTCCTCACAGGCGTCACGCAACCGCTCCTCCAAGCAGGACGGCAGAGGAACGACAGATCCCCGAGGCGTGCTCGGCTCATCGGGGTTCCAGAGGTGCATTTGGCCTAGACGCAAGAAAAGAGACGGTGACTGTTTACTGACAGTATGAAGAACATTAAAAAAAAGTTTTTAAAATACTGCTTCTTTGACGTACCTTCGGCCTCATACTCCTCCGTGTTTGATTCGTGGGCATTCCAGCGCTGGAAGAGACAAAAAGGAAATTGAATAAAGAAATTGCCAGATCAATCTCCTGTGACAATCTGCATTTTAAGTTTATAAATGAGGCCAGGTCGAATCCGGGTGCAGGGGGGGGCCTGGAGTGTGTCACAAAACAACACAGGAGCTTTTGTGATGGCATGAGGGCTGAGAGAGGGGGGTTGGTCAGTGGGTAAATCAGGAATAATAGGAAAATGCATCATGGAAAGAGACTTCTTCATTTTCCTCCCGTCTTACTCAGACTTTTTTGAATACATCCACAGGAAAAATTCTAATCTTATCACCCATAATTTTCCCATGACAGCTGGAAAAACTGGTGCTGAAAAAGACTAAGATAAAATAAAAAGCTTGGATATTAAATGAGGTTTATGGTTAAATTGTTGTTTAATTCAACAAAAAGAAATAGTATAAAAGGTTTGCAAGTCCCACAGAAAGATTTAAAGTTAATTTCTGAATCAAAAAATTAAATTAAAACTTCTTTTAATTGAAAGTCTTTGCACAGAATCTCCAAAAACAAGAAATATGAAAGGAGGAGGGGCTTCACTGGGTGCGACCCGCTGCTCTCCAGCCCCCGATGGGCCGGCTATTGTTTGGCAAGTGAACGGTGACGGAATGAAGAACAGATGGGATTCTGCAAGTGGCGTTTTGATACATGGTGTATAGGCATCCGGGCGGGTGGGGGTGGTCGGGCTCATTGTTTTCTCTTTCACGGCCAAACTCCCTCCTCCTCCTCCTCCTCTCAGAGCGCCGGGCCTGTCGTCTCTGTGGCAGAGCCCCCCTGACCCGGCCCCATCTGCCGGCCCCCGGGCTGGACATGGTAGCATTGTCACAACCTAGATTAGTCAACACCAGGACACGCTTCACTTCAGGGTCTCAGATAGTGTTTGTCTTGGCGATGGCCGGCCGGCCTCTGGGGCGGAGTCACAGATAACACACGGAATATTAACACATCCATCCAAACACACATACACAGAGACACACACACACAAGCTGAACTGGCCGTCATTGTGGTGTTTTGTTGACCAGTCGTTTCTTTGTCGAGATGTGCTTGGCTTTCTTCAGGAGATCCATGCTTCAACATCGATATGAAAAATGGCTCAGTTGTCTCAAACCTAACACTAAAGCCGTAGCAATCAGTACTTCTTAACCTTACACGTTTTCACTATTTAATAACTTATTAATTATTAATATTAATTTGTTTCTAATAATGAATAATTTAGTTTCTAAAACATTGAAGGCCAAGATGATGTATCCAAACAAGGCAAAAAAAGCAAATGGTTAAATATTTCAGAAGCTCGAAGTAATAAATGCTGACACCTTCTCCTATTAGTTACATACTTACTACTACTACTGATAAATAAAATAAAATAAATATATAGATAAATATCAATTTAATTTTCAGAGCCAAACGTGAATTCTTGCAGGAATTTCCAGCAGCAGCAGTGTGAGCTGAGGCTTCCTCACATATGTCAAACCACTCTCTGTGTCAGCAGTGAGAGCTGGATTAAAATAATCCAGAAGATCAGGCCGAGGAGCCACGCAGAGAGTTGAGCCGGTCACGTCCACGGACAAACTAATGCTGTGTGCAACTGTCTCAACACTAAAACCAGAGCAGACTCAGGGTCACATTTAATGTCAATAATAAATAAAAATAGGACAAATGAAAGCAGCCACTGGGAATATTAACTATAAATACTACAACGTGAACCCGTCTCACTCTTTTTCAGCTGAAAACTCTGATCTGCTTAAACATGATGGGAAGTAAATACCTGGATTGCTGTGGTGTTGCCGTGTCAACCAGCAGATACACACAGTGACACTTGTCGACTCCCATAGAAACGCTTTGTGACACATTAAACTAACATACGGCACGATGTTACACAAACATTGCGGATGCATCTTGTTGACCTAAGGCTTATGGAACAGTAATTATCCTCACACTGTGTTATTTACAGCCAGAACAATTTTATGCAACGACCAAAGCTCTGTGGATCCTGCGTTGGAGGCGTCTACGTTACATTTCAGGCTCTACCCTGCATAACTCTAAGCTGATTAGCTAAGAATAACGCGTCGCCACCAGGTCTTTGGCTGCAGAGAAACACTGAACATCCAAGGGCGCACGGCCGATAAGGATCCGAGCGTCTGGAGGTTCAGAGCAGGAGCCGGAAAAAGTCTTAGACCTTTACCTCACGTTTCCTCGGAACGGCTGAGTCATAGTTGTCCTCCAGATCCTCTCCCTCCGCTGGGTTCACGTTGGTAACTTCAGAGAAGTCGGAGATAGGCTCCACTGAGTCGGGCGTGGAGCGGCGGCCGTAGCGTTTGCTTCCCTTCACAAACTTGGGTTGGATCTCTGGAGACTCTGAGGGGAGAGAGTGAGAATGAATTGAATATTAGATTGGTTATAAACAGGGATTCTGCATTTAAATTCAATTTAATATCACAAACTTTGAATATCTCAGCATGCACATAGCATTTCACAGTCTAAAGTACAAAGCCGTGGAGACAATATGACCTAGGATTATTTATTATCTATTACTTCCCTGCACTCCCAGTATTAACGATAATTTCTCATTATGCAATAATTTAATTTAAAGTTATCTGGATCTGAAAAAGAAGCAGAAGATAAATTACTAAATTAAACAATGAAACATGACTATTTAAGAAAATGCATGCTTTGTTTTGGCTAAAATTTATAGGATGAGCTTATTATGAATAGGGGCAGTATAACAGTGTTTGCTACAGGTCTGATGGTGATGACAGATTTAAAAATTAAAACTGTTTAAATACCTTCGAAGGCCTTTATAAGAAAGTGCTTTTCAAAAGCTGCAGATTTCCTGTTACATACAGGGAGTAACTTCAGCTGTAGCCTCCAGCAGCTACTTCTCCAAAATAAGTAACTTCTCTAAAAGTGGAAACCAAAAAAGTCTCTTGAACCAGCATCATCGGATTTTGTTTCAGTGAACCAGAAAGTACAAGACGACTTTCATTTTCACTATAAGCACCCGGTCCGTTACCACGACTACAGAGCAGACTGAGCCAGTGGTGCAACCATGACGGTGCAACAGTTCAGCTGAAGGTTAATTGGTTTGGGCCGACACTTTTGGCTCAGTGCCTCCGTATGTTCGCTTACAGCTGAATCAGCATTAGTGCTGTTCTACTTGTTCAGCCAACACAGTCTCTTTCTCCGCTTTGGTGACTTGGTGAATATAAGAGGTTTCTTTAAAGTTCAATATTAAACTGATACTGATATTATAAAAAAGTTCTGTGTGTTCAATCGGACTCTGACGGTGTTTTGTCTCCGTGAACCTTTGAATCCCAACTTTACCTGGTTTCTGGAAAGTTTCCTCTTCGGCTTGAGGCGGCTCGATGGATGATGACAAAACCAGGATCAGTGCATTCTTGAATTGGTCAAAGTCAACCTGCAACAAGAAAAGAAAAAAATAAATAAAGAGATAATGCATTGAAGTAAAGTTCAAACTAAATGTGAAACTTCTTTGTATAAAATGCAAACAATGCCGAGGATGTGAAGCCAAGTAAAAATGTTCATGAAATTCCTCAGACTGGGTGTAATTCCCTGTGAGGGACGGAGGCCGGGTGTCCCTGGGTGTCCCTGTCTGTCCCTGGGTGTCCCTGGGTGTAATTCCCTGAGAGGACAGAGGCCGGGTGTCCCTGGGTGTCCCTAGGTTCCCCTGGCTGTCCCTGGCTGTCCCTGGGTTTCCCTGGGTGTGCCTGGGTGTGCCTGGGTGTCCCTAGGTGTCCCTGGCTGTCCCTGGGTGTCCCTGGGTGTCCCTGGGTGTCCCTGGGTGTCCCTGGCTGTCTGGGTGGAGGAGGGACGTCACACTTCAAGAATCAACAGCTGCTAACCCTGAGTATGGAGATTTTCTTTGTGCTGCGGAGGCTGGCGGCTGAGGGGGTTTCTTCTTTTTGACCTTATTGTCTGATGGTAGGTAATCAGTCCGCTTGCCCCTCCGCTAACATTCCCCCCCGCCCACACAAGGTCCACACTTGCTATACAATAGCCGATCTGCCTGTGCACACGCGTGTAGACACACAAAACTTCATGCAGACGTGTGGAGGCGAATAGTTTGTGAGGTCTCATCCTTCTAAGGATGATAAAAACTGGAGATTTGCTGAATATAAGTTCATTCATACACATGTGACCTGTGTCCTGCCTGTTTCATACATTTCCACATGGAGCACCCTCAAACAGAAGAGGGTGATTATCTGGCTGTTGTCCTGACGACAGACACCTGGGATGATGGGTGCACATTTTCTCTCCAAATCAAGACGACCAACAAAGCACCCAAAAAAAAAAAAAGCCTGGAGACACAATGACCTGATTCTGGAGTGGCTCAGCGCAGGCGTCTGCCAAACTGAAAGGACAGAGGACCCTCCACACAGGGAAGCCAGGAGCTCACATGTACATCAGAGGAGGAGGAACAATAACTCTCTTGTAAAAAAAACAGCAATGCCGAGAAAAATCACCCCCCAACGGTTCCCCACCACAACACGCAAAGAAGCACAAAGACGTGCAGTGACCACGGTCCATCACACTGACTTCTTTCAGGGGCAGAGGGGGGGTGGGGGGTAACTCACCCTGGCAGTGAGGCGGTCCTGGTTCTGCAGGAGTGCGTGGAGAAGAGTGGGCGTGGCATCTTCCAGGTGCAGCGACTGGCAGAGGTCGGACAGCTCCTCCGGCGCCAGCGAGCCGCAGCCGCTGGAGTCGAAAGTGTTGAAAAGTTCCTTCAGCTGCTCCTTGTACCGGTCCTGCTCTCGGCCGTCGTCCATCCCACAGGACAGCACCCGGCCCTGGAAGGAAAACAACACGGCCTTTAGAGAATCCCTTCATTGCATTTCAGCTGACGTGTGCGTGCAGAGTGACGTACCAGAACATCGTTGGCATTGAACTCCACTGTTACAACGCCAAAAATAAAATCAGGTGAACGTCTCTTCAGTCTATATTTACAAGATAGTTCGTCAAACTACATTTGAAACTTCTCCCAGCGAGAGAGAGAACATCGACCTCACCAGGCTGTTTGTCTGACAGCTCCTTCAGGTGAGGGTGTTGCCGAGCAACTGAGCGACCGACACGCAGCTCCAGCGTCATCTGGGGCCAAGACGCTGCTAATCCAATTAGAATGATTAGACAATCGGGCAAATTGATAGACATGACCACGGCGCTCCCTGGACTCTGAGCTGGGACATAAATACTCCACCAGCAGAATGTGACACAACCATAAAGTACAGAAATAGTTTTGTTATTTAGAGATTTCTGATTTATTTATAAACTATATCATCAAATGAATGAATTTAAATGTAAGACTGACTTTTTGACACCTAGCATAGTAAAAATCATGAAGTTTTGAGACTAAACACTGTGTTAATGAGTAACAATGACCAAGGACAAAGGCAATAAGGTGGCAGTGAACCAAGTGGAACAAGCAGCAGGGGACTAATTGAGGAGGTGACACCAGAAACTTCTGCCAACTTGGATTTGGCGACGTGTGGGATCAGTTACAACCAGACAGAAAGTTTTTTGTTCTTTGTGAATTTGGGACGCCTCATTTCTGTTACTGGAAAAACAAAGAGAAGGGAGAGCAAAGCACGAGAAGAAGACTGGGGCGCAGATCGGTAATTAAATGCAGAGGAAGCTCAAATTCTCTCCAAGCAATTAAAGAAACACAAACAATGATTCTTAATGATCTAAGTGGCTAATTGGTTATTTAAAGAGATGAAGGTGAGAAGTACCCGGGGGTCAAGAAAAGAAGAGTGTTCACAATGACATAAGAGAAACAGATCAGTTCATCCACCTGATGCATGTGACTGGAAATAGCAGCAGAGAGTTAAAGCCGTCAACTACTTCTATTTTTACTTTACTTCTAATACATATATTTTAAGCCTGACTTCTTCTTATGAGAAAATTTCTGCACCAGTCATCATTTTACATGGTGTCATTATTTTAGCTTTCTAGTGTTTATTGAACTTTAAACTCTCTCTTCAATGCCTTTGTGCTATTTGGTACTAGAAACTTTTTTTTAGAGCTTATTCCTGCATATTTGCAAGTTTGGGCCTTTATATATATATCCAATTCAGTGAGCACCCCCCGACCCCTCCAGCTTTTCCAGCTGCTCCCGGAGATCCTCGAGCACTCGGCCAGGTGTCCCCCCAACACCCCAGACTCGGGGTTCCCTATTCACCACAGACAATAGGCTGTCCACAAAACCCAAATCAGTATTCTGCATCTGCACATTCGATTGGCTTATAAAACACATTAACAAAATCATGGCTCAGCAGAAAGAAATTGGACAAAGTGTCGAGAATTTAAAACAATTTCAGGAAATTTGCAAAGATTCGCTACATCCTGACCCATGTTGGGAATAACATAGCAAAATAAAAGTTTGTGTGATGATTCTCTCCTCAAACTGGTTTTGTGCCGGCGCCTCTAAGCCAATTAGCTGCTCGGCCCCTGGTCAGTGGTCCCACAGCTGCTGAGGCCAAAGACTCTCACTGGTATCACAAGTATACAAGGTTAATCCTCACACTACCACTGCTTTCACTGGTGCTGGTGAGACTGTAGCAGATGTCAAACCAAGGGGTAAATAAATAAATATCCCATAACAAATAGATATGAATTAACCGTCTGTTCTTGTCAGTTATCAAAGTATTCTCCAAATAGTCTCTCATCATGTTGTATTAGGTTTTTCTTGCATAGGGAGGAACAACATTTAAAACTGCACAGTCACTAATTCAAATTAAATCAAACAGCGTTAAGACCATTATATATTTTATATATATTATATTTCACATCTATAAAACCAGGTTCTTGAAGTCTCGCCCATTATTTGAATAATTTGGATTATCAAATTAAAATTATAAACAGTTATAAGGTTTTCATTTATCATCATAATCCCCTTTAAAAGTGTGATGCATATTTTGTATTATTGTCTTTTCTTTACATCACATTTCCTATAATTATATAATTTGATAGATAGATAGTTGGGTGTGGTAATGGAGATATTGACAATACAAATATTTTAACTACAAGGTGATTAAAAGACAAATAACCGCAGGATGAATATTGAAGCTGCATATAAATACAGATTTAAAGATGAATCACTGAAGCTCCACAAGTTGTGCATTAGACACAGTTAGGTAAAATGATGGTAAAGCAGATTTTTTAGTTTGAAATCATCTTTTTTCACAGGCCATGTGTGAGTTTTTAAAAACACTGAGCAGCTTTGTGACTAAACCAGTGAGTGAACCCAGTGAAGAGTGAAGTGTGGACCATGAGCTCAGGAAACACAGAGTGGGAAACAACCAGGAGAAGAGTCAATAAATCAGATTGAAGCTGAAGCTAAGTGAACCAGTAGCATCCCTCAGTGAAAACACATCTAATAAGTAATGATAAGTGATCCAGTGACTCACAGCTGCACCTGAACGAAGCTCAAACTGTTATGAGCTATATGCAAATATTTAAAATCTAGTTTATCTATATTAACCAGATCCTCAGTGCAGTGTTGTGCTAAGCTAACGATGCTAATCCAGCAGCAGCAGCAGCAGGAGCAGCGTTGGGACTCAACGGTTCATCCCGGGATTTGACCCTAGAATCGGCCTCGGGGGAACGGGTACCAGCGGTAACAACGACCCGGGGAAACACTCACCGAAGTGTCCGGACCCGGAGCGACTGTCGGCTCCTCTTCTCCAGCGGAAACCTGCGGATGAAACGCGGCCACGAAACAAACTTTTTTTTTCAAAAAAGGACTGAGCTCCCGCGTGGATGAACCGGGCTGAAGGCAGCCTCTCCCCCGCAGAGACAGGCGGGCAGTCCCCGGTGGGTATGACCCCGTGGAGGGTGGTTAAGTGTCCGGGAGAAGGTGTCGTCTCTGCCGGGGATGATGGTTGCTTTGTGTCCGCGGCTGTGACATCCTCCAGTGGTGGGGAGCGGATTTTGAAAAGTGACCGGAGGAGGAAGGGGCGGTGACAGGGAGCCTGAGTGGCCACAGCCCGGCCCCCTGAGGACCAGAGCCCGGCCCCCTGAGGACCAGAGCCCGGCCCCTGAGGACCAGAGCCCGGCCCCCTGAGGACCAGAGCCCGGCCCACAGTGGAACACAGCCCGGCCCCCTTGGGACCAGAGCCCCGGAGACATAGAACTACAATACGAGCTAAAAAGAAAATAACTCCACACCAATTTCTATCATCTTTATCATATTATTATTGTTTCTATACCTTTTGCTGGTTTTATGCTTTTATCCAAAGTCTTTGTTTTATTGGTAACTTGTTCTTATTTCATGTTTTATTTGTAAAGCACTTTGTATTTGTATGAAATGTGTTGTGCAAATTAAATATACTTCTATTAATATTATTATATAAAGTTCGACAATGTATATGGAGGAGGAGGTCAGGTCGCTATAGGAGCAATGTCATGGAGAAGACAGATCAAGAAATAAGAGAGGAAAGTTTAAAGACAGGGAATTTAGATAAAGCAAAATAAATGTGTAAATATGTAAAAAAAAAAGTCAAATACAATAAGATAAGACAAGACAAGAAAAGACGAGATAAGATTAAATAACATAAAACAATATAAGATAGAAAAAGGAGAAGTCAAGACAAGATGAGATGTGATAAAATGAAAATGTACTGATCCCATATCAGGGAAATTCGCAGCAGATGAGGTAGACAAGAGAATACAAAATGGAAATAAAAACAAAACAATGAATACAAATACAGAGTATTTACATATCATACACATTTGACTGTTTAGTGTAAGGAAGTATTGAAACTGACCTATCAATATATGCAAAATATATTCATACAAATTCACCATAGTATAGTATATAGCAGTTTATTTGTATAAAAACCCTTAATAGTGAAATGTAGGAAGCATGAGTGAAACATGCAACATGCAAAGAGCAATAATATAAAATATAGAATATTAACAGGATTTCATATAAAAAAAAACACAGAAGTATAATTTAAAACGTGCATGGATGTGTGACTATATTGACTTTAATAGAAAATGGGCTTGAACGTCTAGTTTGTCGATGTAAAAACAAACTCCAATCCCCACAATGCCTTGCAGGGCCTTGCAGTGCTCTGCAGCACTATGACCACAGTCATCTGGGCGTGTTTTAGTCTGTGAAACAGCGTCAAACCGGTAGTAGGAGTTTTATTCAACCGCTGATATATCTGGTTTTACCAGATTTACCGCTTCTCAACACTGATGGTGGACGATTGAATCAGCTCAACATCACAGGTCTGTATTTTTAAAAACAATATCCCTACAAAAACGTGTCGTAGTTTTTAATCTGCAGACATAATCTGTGCTGGTTTTCCTGTTGGATTCATTCTAGCAGAGGTGACCCAATAGCAGCAGAGCAGCCTCAGCTGAACGTTGCCCTCTTTCCTCTCTGCAGTGCTCAGACTGGAGTCGTGAGGAAGGACAGTTATTGTCCCTCGGATCCTCAGAGAATCAGCGCACAGGGATTCAGGGTTTGGACTCAGGGGCTCAGACCTGGTTCCCCTGCAGAGATGAACAGAGCTGTGTGGTTCCTGGTCACTGTCTACGTCTCAGTGCCGGTGATTCTCTACCTGTTCCCCTGTATTCTGGGCCACATCATATTTGCTCACTTATGTAAGTAATGTGTGTTTCCAGTCCAGAGGGGGTTTTGTCTACGTTGTAGCACCAGGAGTCAATATTTGTACGTTTTAATTTAAAGAAACACAATGTAAACAGGACCACTGACCTATGAGCATAGAACCATTCACAGGTTATGAAGTATTATATATATATATATATATATCAATCTTAAATGCTTTAAGTACAGCCAGAATTATCAGTGATAATTTGCACTGGATTTCCAAGAACGACAACTACATTTATCACATGTATTTAAATAGATAACGATAGATTAGATAAAATCATAAATCATTTTCTGTGAATTATCTACCGGCTTTAACTTGTTTCTCAGCAGCATGACAAAAAAATAAATGCATGGTTTTGAATACGTTCAGTAACTAATTATTACCAATTTATAACCTCACACGATACTACATGATTTTATTTGATAGTATGATACGATACAATACCATGTGATACGATACATTACACAATAAGATACATATTGCGATACTTGATAGGATACACGATGCGATGTGATACTGTACTTTCTGATTATTGAAATATTTCAGGTCAATAGATGATTCGTTTTTTTAATTACATTGACATTAATCAAATGTATACTCATTGCATTGAGTAGTGCATTATTTAGGCTATTCACACACATATGAAGCCAAAACAAGTTCCTACACAATATGTTGTCACATCCCACTTACATTTTGTCATTGTAGTTTTTGTTCACGTTGTAAATTAGTTACACAAAATGATCATCGCTCAGTATGACTCCTCTGAAAGTGACAAGTGCTGATACCGAAGTATTGCAAATGCTGTCGTGCACAATTTGAGACACTAGGATACATTACGATTATTGATTCTCAAAATGTACAGTATATAAAATCGATACTGACCTTGTGTGCTATTGTGTGCTGTAGTGAGGTTTCCATTCTCGGCGGATCTGGGCCGACCTGAAGACGTTGTGAACCACACACGCAACTTCTACCTCAACCCAGAGGAGGGGATCTCAGTGGGAGTATGGTGGGTCGTTGGGTTGATTCCCTTTGTGTCCACTCGAGTGCGTCGGCTCCTGAAAGTACCACAAACACCTGCATGTTTGGTGCAGGTGGCCCCTGAGCGAAGGGGACGGCAATCTACGCATTAGGCAGCACAGGACCACTTGAGAAGCTACTGTATATGTTGAAAGACAAGTGTGTTTGTCCCTGATGCTCAGTCTTTCTCTCCGCTCCCTCTCTATCCAATGCGTCTCACAGGCATACACTCCCTGCCAGCCAATGGGACGACGCCGAGGGGAAAACCCCCGAGTGGCACCAGGAGACTCTGGGAGATGGCAGTCCTGTTATTATCTATCTCCATGGAAACGCAGGAACCAGGTGGGATGAGAATGGCGGCGTAGAAACCCTTGAAATGATCCTAATAGAGTCTAGTGGGTATAACTCGAGCCCCCTGGGTTCACCCACAGGCACAATGCACAAAAGGATTTGTAGGTTAGAGTCTGAAAGCCGGTTGTTTGTTTGTACTCATTACTCTGTCATGTGATCTGTGCAGGGCGATGAAACACAGAGTAGCACTGGTGAAGGTAAGGTTTTTTTTGTCCTACAACAAATTTTCAGCTTTGGTGGTTTTGACGTCAAAGCTTTGAGATTAAAATTAGATTTTTCTATTTGCAGATCTTAAGTGAAGCCGGGTATCACATCTTATCTTTAGACTACAGAGGTAAGATGCTTGTTGTTGCTCTTTAATTGATCTTTATTCAGTCAAATACAACAAAAGAAATCCTTATAATAATGTTTTTGGCATCCGGGAGACATTCAACCATCTTTAATGCATCAAAATACACACGTTGGTTTAGAACGTGATTCTTCAGGATGGATTTTTGCTTGTAAATATGATTTTAAACTTATGACATGTTTCAGAAGTCAGCTACAAAAACAATACTTAGAGGTTGAAGGTCTAAGGCCTCATCTGTAAAACATAGTTAAATACAAACACATATATTTATATATTTACTTATATTTATTGGAGAATAACTTCTAAAATTATATGCTTTGTCATCATTTGGCCCAGCGGAAGTAGCATCTACAATTAAATACCCTAGATTTAGTTTTTACAAGAATACAAATGTGTAATAATGCAATACAGTATAATGTAATTTAGTTATAAGCAGATATAAGGACACTATGAAGGTTTATTCATAAACTATTTGTAAGCATGTATTACTATTACTTCAGTGATATATTATTATGATTATCATATTTTATTTTATATATCATCTTGTTGATATTTAAATTAATTTTACCATATTAATCATTTATTTTTCATTTATACAGCAGCCTCCATTTACAGATGTGAAGAGGAGAAGTTATTTTTACATTGATAAACACTTAAATCAATGTTTGTATTAAATGTTTATGTGTTTCTTATGAATGCTGAACAGAGGAACCTAAAATCCTTTAAAGCCAATGTGAACATAAGAGATCAGAGTTCATGATGTGCTGTTATTCTAGTGTCAGTAAACTCACAGTGTTTTCTGGCTGCGATCCCAGTGTTGAGGCTGTAACTTGTGTGTTCTTGAGGTTATGGAGATTCCAGTGGGGAGCCAAGTGAAGCCGGAATGACCCGTGACGCCCTCTACCTGTACCAGTGGGTAAAGACACAGAACCGAGGGAGTCTGGTCTGTATTTGGGGACATTCACTCGGCTCCGGGTCAGTTTCAGACACTTTAATCATTAAACATGACACTAGAAGAGGATACATCTGATTAGACATCTTTAAAAACATGTTTCTTTTGTTGTTGCAGTGTGGCAACTAATGCTGCGGTGAAACTACAAGAGCAAGGTGAGTTAAAGTCTTTAAAGGCTCTTTCAATCACAGTATTACCTATTATGACTGATCATACTTCTTATTAGGGCTGTGTAAGAGACTGTGTTTGATTGGCCTCCCTCTCCTGGTGGATTTTTGTCTACTGTTAAATAATTATTTCTTCTTCCTTCTTGTTTTAGGTTCTGATGCTGATGCTTTGATCCTTGAGGGTCCATTCACGAGAATTGGAGACGTTGTGGTCACTCATCCGGTCGCTAAGGTGACAGCAGATGTTCCATTTTACAGGAAAACATTTTAGAAAGCTGACAAATTTGAACCTTTAACATCAACTGTTTGTTGTTTTCTTTAAATTGTACCGTTGTTTCTTCCAGATGTACACGTTCCTTCCCGGGTTTGACAGCTTGCTGTGGAGCATACTTGAAACTAACAACCTAGTGTTTGCAAATGATCAAAAGCAAGTGTACTCAAATACTCAAAGTTCATGATAAAATGTTTACATCATAGCTTCTGTCATGAATAATGTGGACTTGTTAAACGTGTTTAATATGTTTATCCTCCGTCTCTACACAGTTTAAAGGTCCTGACCAGTCCTCTTCTTATACTGCACTCAGAGGACGACAACATTGTACCTTATCACATGGGTCAGAAGGTAGTGTCATCTCTTTTTAGATCCTCTCCCACTGGGTGTTGTTGCTGCCTCTTTGTTGAACTACTGCACATTTTCTTTTCTGCCTGCAGCTGCACCAGATCTCACTCCAGACTCAGAAAGAACAAAACACAGATGTTCACGTTGAAATGGTTTCCTACAGCGCGCACCTCGGATTCTCCCACAGCAGCATCTACTTAGATCCTAATCTGTCCAACGTGGTTAGGTAGGTTTTAAAATTGATAATTGATAAAGCTTTTATGTGTGATTTCCGTCTGTGCTATAGGCCGTATTAATTACTTTCGCCAAGGAAGTTATGTTTTCATTCTCGTCCGTTTTATTTGAAGATTTTTTAAAACATTTTCAGATCCAAGTAAAAATCTAGATCTTGTGAATTTAAAAATGGTTTTATTAGGTGACTGTTGGGCCTTGTTGGAGGTTTGTGCTCTACTCAGTCATTAATATGTGTTTTAATGTATTATTCCATCTCATTGTGTTGCAGGGGATTTCTACAGAAGCTGATTCAGTAAAGCGGCTCGAGGGAAGTGTGCGTTTTTTGTCGTGTTGTTGCTTCTGTGCATCTTTATTTTTTGCGAAAAGTGGAAAAAACCTGAAATGAGATTGAAATAAAAGCCCTCGAGTTGACAACACAGAGAAAGTTTTTTTATTTCAACACTGGGAAGAAATACTGTTGATCACAAATTAATTACGTTTGTGTCTAAATCTCAAGTTTTACTGATAGAGAAATAAATCCTGTAATTTTTTCAGTCACTTTCAGCAGAAACCTGTAGGAATGACATTAGAAATTCAGTTGAGTCGGCTGTTCTGTGACTGACGTCCCACTGAATTCCTGAAGTGCACCCCCCACACGTCCTGTGAACCAGGAATCTTAAATATGAGCAAGTGATTTGTAAATATTTGACCCTGCTCTTCACTGACTGCGTGCGTTGAAGGACTGTAACAGACGAGTCTCAATGCAAGTGCCTGGAATCAGACAAACATCAAAACATGTGTTCAGAAAACTAAACTAGGTGCAGAGAGGATTTCTGAAACAAGCTCTAGAAAAGTTCAGTGGGACCGGAAGGCGAAAGGCACAGAACAACAGATTGTAAACATTACAGCTGCCATTCCGTTGGGAAACAGCTTCACATTTTCTTCAGAGCTCTGGCCGTTTCGATGATGGCCTCCCGCGGCTCGTTCGGCGCCGGGATCTTCAGGTCGGTCGGCTCGACGCCCCACACCTGGGTCGCGTACTCCGTGATGGTTCTGTCGCTGGAAAACTTTCCCGTGGCTGCAATGTTCCTGATCACCATCTTCGTCCACTCCTTCGGATTCTTTTAGAGAAAAAGATAAAACATTTGAATTCATGGCCGCTTCTGTAAGAGACACAGTTTCTATCAACGAAAGGGAAAAAGACAAGACAACAAAAAGAGAGAAATCCAGAGAAATCTTTGTGAATACGACTTGATCCACGTCGATCTGAGGCGATTGTTACCTGATAGAGCAGGCTGACCTTCTCTTGACATTCCATATAGTCGTCAAAGTCTGCAAACACTTTGAAACTGGAGAGGGAGACAAAGGGAGAATAAATCTGTCAAATCTGACACTCTGAATTCAACAACCCTACGAATAAAATGCACAGAAGTGGAGCATCAATCGTTTGAAGATCAAAATCTACCACGAGACAGGAGTGTTGCTCACCGGTCATGTTTGAAGAGCATGTTGGTGAGGTCTTTGAAAAGCTCTGGATTTTCAGGGCAGAAGAATCCACCTGTGATCTGGTCCATCACTTGTTTCAGCTCAGGGTTCCTCTTGTAGTACGTCATTGCATCATAGCTGACAAAGGACAAATGAAAGGTAGATTCAAAACTTTCTTTATCGTCATTCAGACAGAAGCTACTTAAAGTTGCATCCAGCTCAGGAATATAATTTAAAATGCTATGGGTTTCCTGAGTAGGTATAAAAGCAAAGTAAAAAAGTAAAGAAAAAAAATAATATGACTAGAAGAAGTTAAAGAATAAATAGATAAATATTGTACAATCAGACAAAACTGAATTAAATGACACATATTGAATAAATAGATAAATAAGCATTAAAACCATTAAGTACATTGCACATATACATGTGATGCGAGTGCAGCTCAAACATCGTAAAAAACTCCAGATCTTAACCCTTGTAATATTAAGCCTCTACCCCTCTTCGTCCAACGCAGCCACGTCCTCCACCCTCATGCCGAAGATGAACAGGTTCTCCTCTCCGGCCTCCTCGGCCATCTCCACGTTGGCTCCGTCCATGGTGCCGATGGTCAGAGCTCCGTTCAGCATGAACTTCATGTTCCCAGTTCCTGAGGCCTCGGTGCCGGCAGTGGAGATCTGCTGGGACAGATCTGTGGCCGGGATCACTGAGAAAAAACACAGACCACCATTAGAACTTAAGAAGAAAGTAAAGGTCAATTAACTTTGGTGAACAATCCTCTTGATCTGAGAGGAAAGAAACTTTTCATGTGTGTTTGTTTGTTTGATTGTTAGCAGGAGCACGCAAAAACTGCTCAACTGATTTACATGAAATTACGTTGAGGGGTGGGTCATTTTCCAAAGAGGAACCCAATAAATGTCTGTGCCGATAGAAAAATTAAGAGTGTGTGTAATTTGTTTCTTTAAATGTGGTTTCATGAGTGGATTAAAAATCCGGCTGGTGTTAAATTGAGTCTTCTGCGTCAAACCTTTCTCTGCGAGCGACACCCTGTAGTTCTCCAGGTAGATGACCTTCAGCTTGTTTCCCACCAGGGGGTCGTTGTTCACCACGTTGGCCACTGAGGTGATCAGCTTGATGATCAGTTTTGCCATGTGATACCCTGGAGCCGCCTGTAGGGAGCGACAGAGGATCAGTTACTGTTAGAACAGTTCTACTCTTTGACTTTATCTCTCTTGGTGATTTGTTATTTGCTTAGGCAGAGCTGGTACCTTTCCACCGATGATCACCGTTCGTGGCACGAAAAGAGCTTTGGGGCATTTTCTGATGCCTGAGAAACAAAACACAGGGAACAAACTCATTATGAGAGATTCAGTTTCAACAATAAACTAAATACTGCACACCTGCACTCAGGCCTCTGAAGTTAGGAGGTCAACACAACAACATGTTCACATAGACTGCAAATAAAGTTTCTGTCATTTGAGGTTTGTTTTTTAATTAGTTCTTTAATGCTTTAAAACTGGGGATGAAACATGATGATGGACAGCTGAGACTGACTCATGATTGGTCGAGCCCATGACCTCCATGAGATCATCATTAGCAACAAACCCACTTATCCTCTGCAGGTGAAGGAGGATCTGCTGAGATTAAACTGCAGATAAAACTGGTCTCATGGTTTTCCCAGCCTGATGACTTCATGGAAAATTCCTACACTGGAGTGACGTTGCAGATGCAAGTGATTCTCAGCATTTGCTTGATTCTCAGGCGGGTGGAGACTCTTCCACATCCGGACACGTCAGACTGTGTCATGTCACCTCTCACTTCATCAGACCCATGACGAGTTCACTTACGATTGTACATGGCGACGATGTGCAGGCAGTTGAGGAGCTGCCGCTTGTACTCGTGGATTCTCTTCACGTGCACGTCGAACATGGAGGACGGGTTGATTTTCACCCTGTACTCGTTCTCCAGGTACTGAGCGAATTTCACCTTGTTGTCCTGTGAGAAAATCAGAAACGCATGACGATGGAGATCATTCACTGAGGTTGCAGTTGCTGAATCAGAGGAGGCAGCCTGTCCGGACACGTGCACGAGTGTGAAGCAGTAAAATGTGATCAGGCAAGGAGCAAATTTAACAGACTTCAATGTCTCTGCCTGCTCTGACATGCAGAGGAAATCAACACATCAGAGTATTTCACTACTCGCTGGTTTTATGGTGCAACAGGACATTTAGAACAAATGCAACCAGTCAGTTGTGTATTACGAGTTCTGGGACAAATAATATGTTATAGGAGGCTAAATCTTAGCTATTCAGTTCAGTTCAGTTCAGGTAAACTACATCATGTCAGATAAAATCTCAAAGCTGCTCGTGCAGAGAACAAATACATAAATTCGGGAACAATAGAGGTAGTTGCACAAATTTGTACAAGTTGTGACATCAGGAGAAAAGAACACAGGGACCTCAGTGAGACAGAAGTGACAGAATCATAGGAGGGTTTGACTCATTCTGCAGAAAATGTTTGGTTTATATATTAGTAGAAAATACAGTATTTTATATATATATACAAAAACACAATTTGAATGTATGAGAATGAAAGTTAAGTAGGAATATTAACTCCCACGACAAGTGCTTAAAATTAACGTAAGTACGACACTCAAGTTAATGTACTTGATTATCCCCCCCCCTGCTGTGGACTCGTACCTGTTTCACTTTGGAGACGTCGCGGATGAAGGCAGCGTCGTCGACAAAGTCCTTGAGCCTCTGCAGCTGACTGAGGTCCTTGACATAATCCTCTCCGATGACCTGAAACAGACAGCGTGTAAAACAAACTGACTGACTGCTCAACAACACTCATATATATTTTAAACCACAGGCTGTAAGAGATTTAAGGGACGAGGCTCTGCAAAGAATCGATTCAAGCGACAGCTGGGGGAATATCTCGCCGAGGACTCTGGGTCTTAACCAGCAAACCTTCTCTTGGCACTCGGTCATTTATCATCTGTTGCTGTGGCAGTTTCAACAAACCTCGGCGATGAGCTCGGCCAGTCCGGGGTTGCAGAGCAGCAGCCAGCGTCTGGGAGTGATGCCGTTGGTTTTGTTCTGGAACTTGTCGGGCTCCATTTCATTGAAATCACGAAACCTGCAGAAAATGAGAAAAGTTAGAGAATTGGAAGTTGTGTAGCAGGAACAAAATGGTAGAAACACTGATATTGTTCGTACAGTATCTGGATCAGGTGGTTAAATGAGAACAGGATGTGAAAGCTCACACTTGAGTCTTGATGATGTTGGAGTGTATCTCAGCGACTCCATTCACGGCGTGTGAGCCCACGATGCACAGGTGAGCCATGTTCACCCTCTTGCAGCCGTCTTCCTCGATCAGAGACATCTTCCTCAGTTTTTCCACGTCTTTCGGATACAGAGTTGCGATTCTCTGCAGACGCAAAGAAAAAGACACAACCTCAGGCGATGCATGCATAATTGACGAGGTTAGTCGACAGCAGGCCTTGTTATCTTCTTTTCTATGATTGCAAACATTGAGGATCTTTTCATCAGTTCGTGATTGTATCTAGTTTCAAGGAAACATTTGGAAATGGAGGCAATGGAGGCTGACAGCTGGATGAATGTTAATGGAAAAGGTCAACCAGCTTTATGTGGTGTCAGGATTCTTCTTCCTCCTCGAGTTTGAAACTAAAAACACATTTTACTACAACTATAAATACGTCTCTCTGTCTGGTCGGGTGGTACGTACGTCAAGGTGGGCCTGGTTGATCTGGTAGATGATCTGCAGGTGTCTGGGCAGCAGCGTCTCCAGCAGATGCACGGGCCATCGCTCCAGAGCCTCGGGCAGGACCGTGTGGTTGGTGTAGGCGAAGGTGCGTTGCGTCAGATCCCAGGCCTGCAGAGCCGGGCGGAGTTTAACGTTACCACTGTGTCAAAAATCTTAATCCTTAACTTGCTTCACATGTAAATGATTCCTTGATTTATAGCAGGAAATATAAATAAAAATAAGAAATCAGCAGAATCTAAATCGGACCCACCGTGTCCCAGTCAATCTTCTCAATGTCCACAAAGATTCTCATCAGCTCGGGGATGGCCATGGCTGGATGAGTGTCATTCAGCTGGACGGCCACCTGGAGAAATATATAATACAAACATTAAAAAGGTCAAAACAGTTAAGTTTAGTCAAATAAAATAAAATATTAACTATAAAACTTTAGTAAAACATTATAAAACAAGAAAGGAGGTGTATTTATATATACAAATATCTCTGAAATGTTAAATGTCATGAACATAGTATTGATTCTTCTATGATGACCACAGTGAAAGTATTAGTACTATTAAAGATCCAGCTGTGAAACACTGTCAGGATAAACATGAGTGCAAATGTTTAATATAAATCTTTGTATTATATCCTCAGAGCTTCTCTCTAAGCAGGGATTTCTCTCCACGTTACGCCTGCTGTTCCTTTAACAGGCAAATAATCCATTTTACAAAGCAGTGCAAACATTGCAGGATTATTTATGGTGATAATCTCTTCCGCTCTTCTCTCAGATCTCGGCTCCGCTTCACTTATCTCTCGACTGCAAACATTACAAGTTGGAGGCTCCTCTACTCGGGAAGAAGAAAACTGTAACGATCGTGTTGAAAGTTAAGAAGTGAAATGAAGTAGGATGACTCACTTCCTCTGAAGCAGACACCTCTTCAAGGGAAACTAACCTTGTCGGGGAAGCTTTGGAAGGACGTGCGAGCAGGTGTTCCTTTCTTCGTGGTCTTGAAGCGGCGGATGATGTCTTGTAGCGTCGCGGCCACGACAAAATATTCCTGCTTCAGACGAAGTTCTTTTCCTTCAAAGAACTGAAACAAACAGATGAGACCCCAGAGGTGTTAAAGACTTTGATCTTAGTACAACAGAAGTAGGACGTTTTGTCCAAAACCACAGGAAAACAAATACATTTCCTGAAAACAAACGTTGGACTTACATTGTCGTTGGGGTAAAGCACACGGGAGATGTTCTCTGCCAGATTTCTGTCCAGCACAGCCTCGATGTAATCTCCAACATTGACTGCAGACAATTCAATGCATTTTAGTTACACTGATAACACAGCATGTACATATTATAAATGCAATACTATAAAATCTAAACTCTGCAGGAGAAATAACTGCATATGAGCGATTTGGCAACAGGTAACTTGCAGCTTGTTGCATGTTGCAGAAGTTGTTGCAGCAGTTTCCGACTTTCTTGCAAAGTTTCTGTTGAAATCTGTTTTGCAAAGAAACGTGAAACTGTGGTCAGGACTCACAGTCTCTCAGGTTGAAGTCATTGGGGGCGCGAGCGGACCAAAGCCTCATGGTGTTCACCGTGTTGTTCATGTAGCCGGGGATGGGCGTGTCGTACGGCATCGCCAAGACAACCTGCACGGAGAACAGTAGAGAACATCTGAGTCGGCTGCACAGTGAAGGTGGATGTCGTAGAAAGACTGAGATAAAAAAAAGATGTATGGCTTGCAGAGTTACAACCTTCGAGAATGAGGTTATATTTTTACTTCTGACCTTTTGTCTGTTGGATACAAACTACACATGAAACTTAGTGGAAGGATGCAGTATGGGTCAGGGAAGAAACTTTTAAATATTGGTGTGGATCCAAATCAGGTGGCAGATTTGTTTCCACCATCTTCCACATTCAGATTGGCCATTTCTCATAATTTCTACAAGTTTCCCAGGGAACAATCCATAGATCTTGTTGAATAAAATCTTTGCAATATGCTGCAGCTTGATATGCAGGGGACTGTTAAACCTTTTATGTATTGTACTGAGTTTCATCCAAGTTTTAAATTGAAAGTCAGGATTATGTGGTTTCAAATTCTCAGTTTTACCCGATCAAGAGTTCAGCATCATTACCTGAGTGTCGACCCACTTGGAGCCATCCTTCGTGTCCTCCACATGTCCATAGAAGTGAACCGGCAGCATGTACTCAGGACGCGCCTTCTCCCAGGGGTTTCCATGTCTCAGCCAATCATCGGCCTCCTCCACCTACGTTCAAATCAGTCCGGGGGGCAAAGACTAAAAGCTTTAATGTGACCCCGATGCTAAGGCTGAGGCAGAAAAGGTTGAGCAACACTGATCCTGGTCAGTGTCCAGAGGTGCATGTTTACACTGAGGGCCTGAACTGCAAATAAGCAGCAGAAATCAAAAGGGCAAAAGCCTTTAGCTTTGGAATCCGCTTATCGCAGGACTGTTTATTTTGTTATGCTTTTTAAATAACAACCTTCGTCAGATTCTAACAGGAGCTGGCACCACTTCAGGGGCACTTAAGAGACCAGAGGGAAGTCACAGTTAATGATTAGCCTGTGATGAAGTCTGACACAATTCATGTTCACACTTTACTCTGACTCGCAACAGCAAGAACACAGGTCAAGAGGGGAAGCCTGGATTTCAAAGTAAAAGATATAAACAGATTTATGAACTCTAAAGAGAAACATTGACATTTGAGTTTGAATCCTCAATCTTTATCTTACCAATTAAGGGAAACAAAGGGACCTTTGAAAGTGAAAGACAGCTGATAGAATTTTGCAGAAATTGAACCGTGTAGAAAACAAGCGTACCTGCCAGCCGTCTCTTATCTTCTGGTTAAAGATTCCATATTCGTATCGAATGCCGTAACCGTAGGCAGCCAGACCCAAGGTGGCCATGGAGTCCAAGAAACACGCTGTAGTGCAGGACAGATATTCACAATCAGACAGGAAATCTTAATTTACACTTCATATCGTGAATTGATAAACTAAATGTCAGTTAATGGAGATGGAAGTTCAGTGTTGCAACATTTCTTGTGGTGCCCAGTTGCTTCACATGTTCAGTGAGCTCACAGAGGTATTTAGAGGTAATTGTATAAATAATAATGAGGGTATGGTTGAAACGGACATCGAAATCTTTTCTATCTTCTCTTGCAACTTCCTCTTCCTCTTCATTTCTGCAGCCTGTTACCTGCCAGTCTGCCCAGACCTCCGTTCCCGAGACCGGCGTCCTCCTCCATCTCCTCCAGCTCCTCCATGTCCAGGCCGAGCTGCAGAAGAGACGGAAACATAGAATCCCACAGTCCACATTTTCATGAAAAAGTCAAATGTGTATCGGAAACACCTCGATGATTATTGTATTTCAACACGTAGGGGAAGGGTTTAAGGTTCTTGAAGCCTCTGTCTCGTGTGAGTTTCAGTCGGACCTGGTAGATTGCTTCATCGCAGGCGTTCTGCAGCCCCAAGTTGATCATGGTGTTCTGCAGCGTCCTGCCCATGTAGAACTCCAGAGACAGATAATACACCCTCTGCACGGAAAGAATCACAAGACAGCCTGAAGAAAACATATATTTATATACTTTACACAGCTATAATACATGTATCTGTTGATTATGTCACGAAGGGGGTGAAATGTGCTAACACACAAAACTGGAACAACCAAACTTTCTCCTGCACAACATAGCTGCGTACGAATGATGCAATGACCCACGAACACTGGGCTGTTTCAACAGTCTTATGCAACAGGAAAAAAAACATTGCACACAACCTAGTTCCCATTAAAAAGGTAAATGTGACACACTAGTAAACTTGATGGATAGAACAGGCCCGTCTGCATCTGAACAACCGTGCAGAGTGAAATGAGAGATAGATCTGAGCAATAAGAATATGAGAATTATCATCAAACAATACAACAAATGTTAAATATATTTGGATATAATACTTGTGACTAGTGATGAGGAATAACACCTCAGATTAGTTAAGTGCTTTCTGCTCAGATAGAGGGATTTAAAACCACAACTTCAACCAAACCTTCAGAAATTAGTATTTGAACTTATATGACATTTATCGTGATTTTTATCGACATCTGCTGGTATAATATTCCATATATTTACCCTTACATGTGTCAATATAAGGAACATTTTGAAGTGTTACAACCTGTGGAACGTGTTGTTCCTGCACAGTAGTTTTAGTTTTGACACTGAGTTTTTGTTTTTATTTTACCTTTGGATCTGCCTCATAATAAAACTGCTGCGTCCGGATCCATCTCCCCACCAGGTGGTCTCTCACAGTGTGGGCCAGGGCAAAGTAGTAGTCCCTGGGGTTGGCTATGTTCCTGTCTTTGACCAGGGTGAAGTGCAGGTGTCGGTTGAAGCCCTTCTTCAGCTCGGCCACGTTCTCCACCCCCACGATGCCCCTGATGCTGATCTGCTTGCGCTTCTCCTGGTCGGTGAGAGGGGTCGCCATGCTGGAGGAGGAGGCAGGTGTGGGGTCTTCCCTGGTCGAGCTGGAGCTGACTGGCCTGTCTGGAGGTGAAGTTCACTGGGAACACGGAGGTGCTTGTCAGAGCAGCAGGAGTCTCCGCCCTGGGCTGCCTGTCATTGGTGAGGACAGGGGGGAGGAGGGGGGAGGGAGGGTGTCTCCCTGCCAGGCCTCCTGCAGGAAGTCAACACAAACACCAGTGTGTGCAAACTGGAACATTTGTGTGAGATATGCAAACCCAGTGTTGTACAGTGTTTACAGACTGGGAGGTGGATTGAGCTGCATCTAGTGATTCATCTCCACCTGGTGGGGGGTCTGCAGGTTGGAGATGGAGGATGAAGGAATGAATCAGCAAAACAGAGAGAGAGAGAGAGAGAGAGAGAGAGAGAGAGAGAGAGAGAGACTCCATATTAAATTTTGAATTGAGGGACGATATGTTTCCCAAATCCAGCTTATATGTGCATTTGGTTTATGTATTAAATTAACTTTTTTTGGTGATATCCTTTATCGTCAGTATCTTACTGTATATATTGTTGTTTTATGTCTAATTGTTGTTTTATGTTTTATGTACAGTGCACCAACCACACCAAGGCAATTTACTGTATGTGCAAATATACTTGGCAAATAAAATAATTCTGATTCTGATTTGATTTCTTCAGCCATCCCTTTATCCCTTATGAGAGAGAGGTGGAGAATTTGTGTGTCCAGGTTATCATTTTCATTCATAGAGGCCCAGATGGAGAAATGTCCCCCCAAAACATTGTGATGTCGAACTAATGCTGTGGGGATTGTAAATAAGTATAATAATATACACACATAATGTCATGGAGTGTCAAGATGACCTATATACACAGACTCAAGGCTGGAATTATCCACTAAGTTGCCTCTACTGAATACTGATTTTGGATAATAAATAAAAATATTTATGCCTTTGATATATTAGTTATGATCGAGAGATGACAGGAATTCTTATGAGAGAGATGTTTCAAAAGAAATGTTGCCTTGATCATCTGTGTCTTGACACATACTCGTCAGATATAATATTTGTCAACGATCACTAAGCAGAGCACTTGGACGCTTGATGTTTTTATGTTGATTAGTGTATATTTATTTATTGCAATTTGCTGTTGCAGAAATAAAATGGTAAAGCACTCAAGGAGAAATCTGATAAATAGTCCAGGCAACCTTAGACCTTGTTGACACCTATTTATTGAATATTCACACATACAGAAAACACAGAGCCGCATATTATACTTCAAATCATAATAATAGCAGTAATATGGTCATGAAAGACATGTAATTATAACAATCATAGTAATCATAGGGTCTTAAAATAATAGCAGTAACAATGTTCATTTTATACTCGTAAAATTCTCCATAGACATATTTCAGTTTCACTGTAACTAATAATATTAAGTGATGACATTCCACCTCAGATCAAACAGGGTCAAAAGAAATAACTTTGGAGTTAAATGAGGTTATAATGCAAGTTACACACACATACACACACACTCGTTCACACTCCATCACACACACACACACACACACACGTATGTACATTTGGAGATACAACACCCAGTGTCGCCCAGCGACTGTGTGCAGGTTTACAGTAATTCATAAAAGTTTGACGAGGCTGAATGAGACTTTAAATCTTCCCCGGGTCTGTTTTAATATCACTAAAGTGTGTTTGGCTGGTTTAAAAATGATAACTGTTACAATCACACACTTTGTTAAATGCCAGCACCCTCGTGTGTTCAGTGCAGAAACACACACATCTGTCGTTTTTCAATTAAAGAAGTTCACAGTTTCACAGAGAGATTGCGTTAAAAATATTTACTTTATGTTAAAAATGAACAGAAAAAGGTGTGTGTATCTTTTCATTCTGGACATGTGGACCTTAAATAAACTTTTGCTTGATTATGTCATGTTTGTTTATTTGTCCTGGATTCTGCGGTTGTGTAATATTGTGATAATGGCTGCACTCGTTTGCATGAATGCTGATCGGGCTGTTTTTGCTCTCATAATTATGGCCGGACAAAAGGTTTACCTTGAAAAAAACTTCCAATTAAATGTTGCATAAGTGGAAGCTTGAATCCAGCCTTGCACTAAAGGCTGTGAGACTCGCTGAAAGCTGCAGTGGCTCAGTTTACTTCTTCGTTGTATAAGCACACATGCAAATATCGCAGGTTTACAGTGTGCAGCCATTTTAGCAGCTTTGTGGTGCGATCCGTGTGAATCAGCAGAAGAGAAAAAGAGGAATTTAAAAAGGGGAAACCAAACACACCTTGACCTATACCTGACTGTAATGACCCCGTTCACACAGTGGTTTATACACATCCATAGCAAACATGTTGAAATTTGCCCTTTTTATGATAGATAAAAAATGTGCAGCAGCATTTGAAGTCAGGCATCACAGATGTTAGGGTTGACTCTGCTGAAGTAATGAATCTATAGTTTGTAGCAAAGTTTCCTAAATTATTGGGGTATTGAAGAAGGGGAAAGGCACAGTCATGAAGCTCTAACACATGATAGCACCTTCTGTAAATGCTAGACATGTACTGTAGGTTCCAGGGCTACGATGCTAGAGGAAACTTTTTTGATGCATCTTTTTACGGGCAACAGTTTTCTCAGACTGACTCCTCTACCTTAAAGGTTCAGTGTGTAGAATTTAGTGACATCTAGTGGTGAAGTTGCATGTTGCAGCTGAACACCCCTCACCTCACCCTCCACTTCCAAACATGGAAGAGAACCTGTGGTTGCCTTCAGTTGCCATAAAAACTCAATATGTGTTAAGGGACTTATGTAGAAAACATGGCAGCCTTCGTAGAGAGGACTCACTCCAGATGTGAATATAAAGTACTTCAATATAAAGGGCCCGTTCCAGGGTAAAGAAAACAACAATTCGTACAATTTAGATGAAACACACTAGTACTATTTCATATTCAATTTGAGTCAATAGATCCCTTTCACCTAAATCTTACACACTGGACCTTTACTTAGCCATGCTAAAGCTAGCTGTGTGGCAGCATCGGTCAGTTGCTAAGACATTTTGGATGATCCATCAACTAAAATCTAAAAACTTTGGAATCCTCCGATTGAGTCTAGCGCCATCATGGGTTTAAGAGTTTGGTTTTTAATAACATGTCTTGACAACGACTAAATTGACTTCTCCTTGACCCTTGACTGTTCCTATGGCGCCACCACCAGGTCAGAGCTAACATGTCCTTGTTAGACCATAATATTTATGCGATGGACTAAAACGTTTTACAGACATTCATGGCAAATTAATCCTCATGACTTCGGTGATCCTCTGAGTTTCCCTCTAGCGCCACCATGAGGTTTACATTTGTGTTTTGGAGTAAAATATTCTAAAAACTATTCGATAAAATTCGGCAACATATCCTCTTACATCCTAAGGATTAATTGTACACACTTGGTTGATCGTATGTATCGGCTCAGCAGAATGTCATTGTGAGGGTTTATGTTGCTATGCTAGCATTAGCATTTAGCTTAAAGTACCACTTTGCACCAGTACACACCCTCGCTGAGCTGCTAGCATGGTGAGCTAGGAACACAGTAAACATTATAATGAACCTGCTTTATATCTTAGCATTCGCATTTAGCTTAAAGTAAGTAATTGGCTGTGCCTGAGTACAGCCCCACTGAGCTGCTAGCATGGTTGAGCCAAGATGGTGAACATAGTAAACATTATAATGAACCTGCTATTTATTTGCAGATTGACAGTATGTTACCATGTTAGCATTAGCATTTAGCTTACAGTAGGCCTACCACTGTGCCTGGGATCAGCCCCACTGAGCTGCAAGCATGGTGAGCTAGGATGGTGAACATGGTAAACGATATAATGTACCTGCCGTTTATGTTAGCATTAGCATTTAGCTTAAAGTAGGCCTAGCGCTGTGCCTGGGTTCCGCCCCACTGAGCAGCTAGCATGGCTTCGTCTCGAGAACTTCCTGCTCGTCTCACATTGTCGCCAGCTGAGGAGACTTTTGCCCAAAGAGTGATCAAACACACAAAAAATCCCCCCCGCATCGTCACTTGTTGCTTTTGTAGGACACACACACCGGTTCCCATAGAAACCTCTTCATTATCAGAACAACCTTACAAACTACTGTTTTTTTTAAAGCGACAAAAAGATTCTCTCTGTAGTAACTCGACATCAAATAAAGGAACAATCGGGAATTCCCATCGAAAAAAAACATCAATAACTTATTGAGCTGTACACCTCTTTGCAATATATCATTTCAATATCAATATTATAAAACTAGCAGGATTCAGTGACCCGAAGTAAAAAAAAGAACGAAACGCGCTGCTCTAGCACCTTATTCCAACAGCGTCATCATCTTTATCACGTCAGCGAACACGATGTCCGGCTTCCATGAGACATCAAACCAAAAGAATCCCTCCCGGACGAAAGGCCTCACTTCCAGAATCGTTTTACACACCAATGTTTTTTATAGTTTTTTCTTTACAGACGATACAGATTCACATGAGCTAAGCCACGAAAGAAAAGCGTCTCATTTACACGGACGACGGTAACGCGCCTGAGAGTCGGGCTATTGCTCTCGTCCAGGAATCACATGGCTGCAGCATCGATGTCTCCCCCCCCCGCACGCCATCACACACATTCACATAGGTGTGGTCGATTGGTGAAGATGACCGATGGCGGTTTGTACGTGTGCTTTTGAAAAGGGGGGGAAGAATAAATATACTGGACTAAAAGTTATTGGTACGACATCATAAACGACCTCCTCCCTTTAAAGCGGATGCTCAACAATTTATGAAACGTTCACTTGTAGCCTACCACTGTAAAAATAAACGTAACGCTACAGCAGGCAGGGGCTTAGCTTAGCTTAGCATGAATTTGTGAATTTGAAAATATATACGGTGGGCGAGAGAACTCAACGAACTGCAAATTCGTTGTCGTTTTCCTAACTTGCACGTGTTTTTTTTTCTATTTGCATGTGTTTTCTGAATTTGAGCTCTCTTGGCCACCGTAGAAATAGCTAGATCTGTCCGAAGGTATCCGTCCTTACGCTTTAATAAGTGACCTTTAGCGGTAGAGGTATTTATAAACTTTAGACATATAGTCTAGCTATTTCCAATATTTGTGCTAAGCTAATCTTAACTGGCCTGCTCGCTGCAGGTATATATTTATCGCGGAGATGTAAAAGTGGTATAAACGTTCTCATCTAACTCTGAGAGCAAATTAGCATTTTTCACCCCAAATTTCTCCTTTAACCACATTTTAAAATAAATGTACACAAATTATAACATTCCAGATCCATCAGTTTGATTATTTTTCACCTTCTTCATCCATCTGTATCATATTAAAATATAACGTACAGGTGGCACAGCACCATCCGTCGTGACAGTATTCTGCGGATGGTCCGTGTGTCCAAGGTTCAGGCATGATAAAGGCATGGCTCAGTGCTGGATGGGGCCTTTACAGAGAGATTCACGGGGTCAGTCGGTCAGGGGGCGAGAGGAGGAGGAGGAGGAGGAGGAGGAAGAGGAGGGGGGAATTATAGTTATTGACTGGCAGAGGGACCCCTGGGTAAACATGGGGGGGGGTGGTGGTGCGCCTTTAGCATTCTGAGCCATTCGGATCGGCCTCCCCGGGGGTGTAGAAATCAGGGATGGGTAGACCAGTGTGCAGCGTGACCTGCGGGAAAACACACATTTACATACAAAAATATGGGTTAATGAATCATGGTTAAAATGTTGAATGTATTTCTCTGCCTGCAGGTGGAGCTGTGGAGCTGTTTCCTCAGTGAGTGTTTCTGTCTCGGAGGCAGTTTGCTTTCATCACCCAGAAACACTGCTTAATATGAATAAACTGCCTTGGAGCAATATGAAATTCAAAGCTGCTAACTGTTGTTAGGTCTTTGAAGCTTCCTCTTTCAAGGTTTAATCCTCCGAGTCCATATTTGTAAAACTTGCAAAAGCATTTTTAATGCATAATTACTGTACTTATGCTACTTTATTGATCTATAAGTATAAAGACAGTGTTTTTGCTCGCGGCATCAATCAGGGCTCGGAGAGGGTTTCGTACAAGGAGCCAGGGTTCGCTATAAAACTGCTCCAGGGTTTTTTTCATGTTGATCAGTTATGATAAATTAATCCGTCGTTGTGTCAGAATTTACAATATAGAAAGCACTATTGCAAATAGTTTTTCAAAATAATGCAGCAACGTTCTATTAAACTGATGTAGTTTATGTGGACACATTTTTTTCTTCTAACATTTTAGATTGTGCACAATACAGTAATCTCTCGAAGAAGTTAAGTTTTCTCATAGTTGAGAAACTCAGCCTTCGCAAAGATATGTGTGATATCCTTCAGAAATAAACTGGGGCATTTATCAGGCTGAACATGTCTAACAAAAGACGCTAATGAGGGGAATTATGGGATAGATGCTCTGCTGTTGCTGCTGCTGCTTTGATTAACACTCTTTTTCAGAATCCGTTGACCTGAAACTTTGTGGAGAACTTTATCATTATTCCTTTAGCTTTAAAATAGTGTAAGTTTGAATATAACAGGGTCATTTCAAGTTTGTATCGCTTGTATACATTTATCATAATTTTTGAAAATATACAATATATTTTGTGCGTCAGAAAATGATCTCATCAGCAGAACGTCACGTTTTTTACTCAACTTCAACCTCTTGAAAAGTCCTGGCTTGTCAATAGATCACTTATTTCAGCCATAATGTTCGGTCGCTCCAGCACTTAGGTCAAGTCTTATCTTAAGAACGACTGTAAATATCTAACAAGGGGTTAAATTGTCAAAAGATAAAGAATCTTCCCGTATTGTCTTTGCTCTGTAGAGTTCATCACATCATTCTGTACCTGGACGTTTCGGTTGAGGCTGATTGCCGGGTAGTAGACGCCCTCCAGCCCCTCGAACGCCACGGGACCCTGCTGCTCGTCGTTGATGAGGAAGATGAGGATCCTGCGTGAGAAGTCCAGCAGCATTCCTATCGTAGCTCCTTTACTGATGCCGCCATCCGTCCTGCATCGTCACACAGAAAGAACAGATACTCACATTAAAGAAAAGATATTCTCAGTAGCGCCCTGTGGAATATGTGTGGAAGTCCTCCCGCCCCCGCAGCTGCTCCGTGTTAGTTTTTGAAATATTGGAATGAGAAATATTTCTCTTTTTACTCCACTACAACTGGAATTTCTGTTCAGATTAAAGATAAAGATCTTAAATTGAAAAAATACATGATAATATTGTGTTATAGTGATGTCACCTCTTACAAATAACTAAATCTACATCAGTAAATTATTCTGTTCACACACCTGACTTTGTTTTTTACCTGTTGGTGTGTGAATTGTTGTGCATGAACCACGAGCGGTTGTTGTCCACGTACATGGCCCAGGCCTTGTCGTCCTTCCCCAGCATCACATCCTTCAAGACGTCGCCCCGGGCGATCCCGAAGGCCGGGTCGGGGTGGTTGTCGTAGCGATCGATGGTCATCTCCCAGTAGTGCACGCCGCGGGAGAAGGCGGAGTTCCCCATGACCACTCTGTCGTCGTAGCTGTTGCACGACACCGTCAGGTTGTCGTTGGAGAAGATGATGTCCGGGTGAGCGGAGGCCGGGTCAAAGGTGAACCAAGCAACTGTGCACAAGAACAGTTACACACACACACACACTGTGGTTTAGCATCAATACAAATGTCAAACACAGGAACCACAATCATGTTGAATGGACTCGACAATGGTTGCATGGATCTAGAGGTTGGAGGTCGGATGAGGTGAAGTTACACTGTAAGAGCATCTAAATGAGGAGGAATAACATGAATGAGAGAAGAGGAGATTTACTACCACTATAATGATTATTGTTATATACTTATAACTTAAGATATAACTTAACATATAACTTAACATATAACTTAACATTTAACTTAACATATAACTTCATTAATCCAATTATCTTAATCTTAATGATAATCACACCTGTGTCAGACAGCCTGGAAAGAACTGTTGGCATTGGTTTTAACCTGCTTGGAACAGGGTGGGTGGTGTTTATGAAAACTAATTACACAAGTTGTTTCCTTTCTTAATAATTTCACATTTTGTCCTTTACCTTAAAGGGCTATTTCACTCAAAACACAAAGAAATGAGTGTGAATCGCCTGATTGTTGTCACTCATAGTAACGAACCAGCAGGGACACTTCTCTTGACAGTGGAGTTCCTGCTCAGTGTTCTAACTTCCTCTCAGACTTCACTCACGCTCTCTCATGGGAAACACTTCCCACTGCAGCAGGAAGCTGCTTCCACAGAGAGCTGAGGCCTGATAGACGCACTGTTCAGTAAATGCCCACCAGCAAATGTCAAATGGAAAATTTCTCAGCTAAAGAGACATATTTCCTGGAAAAGTTGGTGTAGACTAGAGTAAGAGGTAACATGAGGACAAATATTGGACTTTATAGAGTTGCCAGGTAGCTAGGAACATGATTGGTAACTAATAATTATAATGTTCCAGTTGAAATATATATTTTAAGGGGATACTTAATATTTTTGCACTGACAGAAATGTGTGGTGTCCAAATCTCAGCAAAAGCTTGACACCTATAAGGGTAAGCTGGTAAATATGATTTATGGTAATTAATGTGAACTGTGTTTAGCTGTTCTATGATCTGTTGAAGAACATAAAACTCCAAGCAGGTTAAATCAAATGCTAACGATACATTTTGCAAACTGTTTGACGTTAGGTTGAAAAAAAAAAAAACTAAATCACCACAGCTCTTAAATCTTAAATTCTCTACAGAGACACATGGGAGGTTGACAGGCGGGCGTTTGCACTTTCTATGGGCTCCACTGGACGGGTCGTTACACCGGTGTCACCGCGTGCAGTAAAGTTTCATTACAAAGCTTTTATTTCCCACAGGAAATAAAAAAAGAAAGGCATTTATTAGAAGCCGGTATCTGAGGTTTAATAAATGAAGCCCACAGAGCAGCAAACTGCCCACCTGCTGGTTGGAGAGTGAGGACTGCACTGATGGAACGGGCGAGAGCCAGGGGGGGGGGGGGCAGAGAGGAAACAGTCAGCAATGAGAGCCGTCCATACCTGTGCCTATAGACTGAATATCACATGGAGAGTGTCCAGCTGAAATGTGAAAGGAGGGGGGAGGGTTGCGGAGGGGGTAAGAAGCAGGTTTCATCAGGGAGGCTGTTTTATCTCAGTGGACAAAAAATAAAATCCTAAGAAACAGAACTGTACTGAAAACAAAGCAGGGTTAGACTTGAACAGAGACAGCAAAGAGAGAGAGACCCGCTCCCGTCTCTGCACTGAGAAATAAAAAAAAAAGAGAGAATCAAAGCACAGTCTGGTCGGGGCGAACAATGTCAGCGCTCTGCACAAACACATCTGAGTGGTTGGAACCCTTTGTACAGCCCCCCCGACAGCTGCTGGGTGCTGGCGCTGTCAGGTGGGGGGGCTGTCTGGGCCTTTCAGCTCCACTAATGGAGGACAAGCTTCTAGTCAGAGCAGCATTAAACTAATGAGAACACAAACACGTGGCTGGATTATACACAAGCCTGCTGATCGTGGATGTACCTGGTTTCATAGAAGCACAAACACACTCTTAAAAAAACAGAATTTACATCCTGTTGCTGCTTTAGGCTTAAAACCTTGCATCTGACATTTTGGAAGCTCTTGTTGTTGTTTTTTGTGTTACAGGTAAATTTGATTGCCATGGTGTTCTTAAAATCCTTATAATCTATATGCATGGTTTTTTAAATATGAAATAAAAAGAAATGCAGAGGACTTCAGTCGACTTCCAGATGGTGCAAGGCTTTAATCTGGCAGCAACAACTTATTATTCTTAAGATCTTCTGGAGGGTTTTTGATTTTTGATGTAAAATGAATGTGTGGCTCCCAAGAGAAGAAGGAAACTTGAGTCAGTGATGTCATCAAGTGAAAAACACAAGAAAACTATTCAGATTCTGGGTTGATTTGTTTTCTGTAAACAAAGATGGACGACATGTCTCCACTTCCGCCCAACTTTTCAGAAATGAAGCCAAAAAATCCTGGATACGACAGTTTCAATCATGACATTTCAGCCGTTTTATATCAGAACATAACAAATTTAAACCAAACTTATAAAAACTACCTTAAATGACAGAAACATCTCTGAGATAAATGTATTTGTCCTTTGACTTTTCCATTTGGTCCATGTCCCATCCACTTACATGGAGGAGACAGGATTAATGGCCTGCGCAGCCGGCCACCAGGGGGCGATCAGGACGGTTTGGCTTCACTTTTGGCAAGTACAGTACAGTACCACAATCAGGGTTCATTCAGTAAAATCAAATATAACATCAACAGAAATGTATCATGCAAAAAATAATAATACTTCAATAAAATGATTGACAACACTAAGTATACTATAGTGTTCTATATATTAGTAAACGTAGCAGGTATACAAGCTGAAAATGACTTCTTATAATGAATATCTACAGATCACATAACAACACAATCTGGTAGACAGCTACTATTTTCTGAATGACAGCCGTTTGAAATCAGGGAGGATGAGTGACATCTGATTTCATAGCTGCTAGTGTGTATTTATATGAGCGACCTTGACCTTTTTAAAAGCATCCAGTCTTCTTATCACAACAACTACAGGATGGATAAGGGTTAGTCCCAGTTCACAGGGTCCGATGCTCTAAAGGTCCAATGATTCCCTATCACATATAATGGGAACCTGAAAAATATGTTCCCCAGCTCTATATTGACTTAATATTTCATGGATTATAAAGAAATTGTAAAAGGAGGTTTCTGTTCCGCCTTTATGCCTCCCAGTATAATGAGGGAACATAGGACCTAGGGAACATAGGACCTAGGGAACATAGGACCTAGGGAACATGGGGTCGAGGGAACATGGGACCCTGTGTACACAGATATGTTCTCTTGTCATGAAATGTTAATTTGAGCTCCCTGAGGATGTATCTTATTGACTTTGGTGATTTGTCACATTTGTGGTTCGGAGCTAAAGGTCTCAGGGACTACATTTCTTACAGATATTTATGATTAAAAATAACTTTGGCTATTAATTATTTTATCAAGTCAAAAGTAGGTAGGTAGGTCAGTAGGTCAGTAGCTAGAGGAGCTGCTGCTCAAGCTGACACCATCTTGCTAGTTTGACGACAAATATTTGAGTTTGGTTTGTGAGTCCAGCTGAGTTCATCCTGCCAGAGGAAGAAGCTCTAGAAAGTTTACAGACTTTACAGCCTTGAGACTTTTGGCTCCTTCTGGATTCTAACGTTACGTGTGAGAACAATTTGTATCTCAAATACTCACTGCGTTATCCTAGATCAATAATAATAAATGGCTGAATTCTGATGTTAGAGTGTATTTTTGTTCATATAGGCTAGAGTCATGTGCAGTGGGAGGAGGAGCTGGTGCTTAACGTACTCTCAGACGTCTGCATGATCAGGGTCTTGCTGTACTGTCCCACACCGCTGGCGTTGAAGGCCTTCACTCTGGCCTTGTACTTGCTGTTGAAGTGAAGCCCGTCCACTGTGCAGATGGTCTCCGTCCCCACGTAGACTTCCTGCAAAGACACACAGCCATTTCCTGTCAAACCGGCAGATACAGTAAGTGCGTGATCATGACACCGAGCAGACCCAGAGTCCTGCTCCCTGGAAACCTGCTTCAGGAGGAACACACCGTTCTGAATCGGCAGTGAGTGTAACAAATGAAGAGCGTGAGTTGGTACAACCGAGCGTGGGCGAGCCAGCCCACACCGGAGTATAAATAGACGCAGGGACACAACTCGCCGAGCTCAGCGTGGCACTGCGTTGGCGAGCTTGATGAGTCAGAGAGGAGAGGAGACGGACAACTTCCCACAACATTTTTACAAAATAGTTGTTTTGGCAAAGCTTAGCATCGACTGAAGGAATGAAATAAAAAGTAAATGAAGTGAGTTGAAATTAAAGAGACGCACAGACTGGATGGCAGATGGCGAAAGGCAAAAACAACACTTAAGACATTTTAAAACACTAAAAACCTGTATTTTTAAACACAATTAGAATAAACACAACAACATTTAACGTTATATAATATGTGCTCTTGTCTGTTCTGCGCCATTTCATGGGGGAATCTCACGCAAACGGCTACACAATGTCCTCAAGCTGCGACAGAATCTGGCACCAACGTCCCACCAATTAGCAGCGAGCGGATCCAGTTGGTGGATCTGCTGGCAGCCTGCGTGTCAGTGATCCTCCTCTCATGGAACAGTTGTAATTAAGAGCGAGCGGTGAAGGCGCGTACAGACGTTATTTTTGCGGAACACATAATCAACTTAGAGGGTGAAATTGAGATTGCAACCAGCTGCTGTCAGCTCGCAGCAAACTAACTTAGGGGCCACTGCCTGTTTTCTTCCTAAATTAAAACCCAGGAGCCCCAACAAGCAGCTGCTGGCCCCTCCTCACATTGCACAGCGAGGGTGGAGCTGATGCTCCGAGTCCTGCAGGAGCAACTGCAGACAC
Organism: Limanda limanda; assembly: GCF_963576545.1. Classification (NCBI taxonomy): domain Eukaryota; kingdom Metazoa; phylum Chordata; class Actinopteri; order Pleuronectiformes; family Pleuronectidae; genus Limanda; species Limanda limanda. The sequence continues at coordinate 22,032,671 of NC_083647.1, read as the reverse complement.
ATTTCAGACTCGTCACAAACCACCAGAGTCGTTTACAGTTTTAAATCCGATCTCAATCAGCTTCCTACACTTTAGACCCCTTCATACAGACATCCCACTGTATTTCCTTTTACACAACTCCTCGTTAAGTCACGTTTGCTTGTTTACTCTGAACCACACAAAGCAGATATAATGTCGTACAACTGTGTGGGTAGTGAATATTGAATGTTGTTTTCAGGAGCTTTAAGGATAAGTGAGTCCACTCACAAATGCATTTTGGTACATGAGAGCTACAATATTTTGTTTTCAACCTGTATTTACAAACAGTGAATGTTGCACTTTTGACATTTTTTGGTGAGCTGATCCTTTAAAGTGATAGAAATGTGGTTTGTGAATATTTATGCAAAACAAACCCATACCCTTCCTTCCCAGTTGCTGGGCTTGAAACTTTAACACTGAGTAGTGTTTCCTTTTAAAGTATATTCTCTGCTTCGAGTGGGAATTAGGGAAACTCCAGTTGTGTCTCTCTTCGTTTAGTCTCTCGTTACATGGATAAACATCTCATGTTGTTTTATGACCCTTTGTTTTCTCAGTGAAAGCAGGAGCAAGAAATAAAAGATAATTAAAACACACGGAGCCACATCTCGCTTGTTATGAGACTGCAGCGTTCAGGGGAAGCTGCTCTTTTCAGGTTTAGAGTTCAGACACAGATATCCTCTCTCATTGTACTGAGGGAATTGTTCAGGAGGTATAGGTTGTCCTGGTAACAAAAGCAGGGGGCTCAGTGTATACAAAGCCGGGGAGGGTCTGATGAGGATCGATTACACGGCGAACCTCTGTGAGGGTTTGAACGCCGCTTTGATCCTGGATCTCACTTCCTGTGGGATCATCCCAACCAACAGCTGCACGACAGATCCTTCCTCCTGACCGTGTGTCACTCAGCGCCGCACTTCCACCGAGTCACGTGACCACGTCCCCCCGGCTGAGCTGGTGTCCTCCCTGGCACCAAGTGAACCAGTCTTTGTTGAGGTGCTGCAGGGTTCTAAAGGTGAATTATGACTCGAACTGGTCCTGTTACTTCACTTTTTGGTCTCTAATCTAAATGTAAATCTAACAAAAGTTCCCTTTTTTAAAAGAAAAGTCGTGGTGACATCAATTAAAGTTGAAGAATGAATCCCAGAGGGACACCTACCCTGAAGGGCCCCATGTTCCCGTCGTCCAGCTCCAGGATGTATCCGTCCACGGTGATGGTGGAGAGCGGCGGCTGTTTCCATGACAACGTGGCGCTGTTGTTCTGCGTGCAGCATTCCTCTAGTTGGAGCATCGGAGCAGCTGGGACTGAGGGGGGGAAACCAGGCCAGGTTAGAGCCCAGTGAGGTATGGACAGACACAGACACACACACACACACACACACACACACACACACACACACACACACACACACACACACACACTCACACACACATATTCTGCATGCACAAAGTCCTGTTGGATATTAACCATTTATTTCCCTGTAAGTTTGTGAATTTAAAGCTTCAGACACATAAAGGTTACAACACCAAACCCCTTTCTATTTTTCAGTAATTTATAGAATATTTAATCATCACTTTCAGTATTTCGATATAAAACTGCTACAAAATACACAAACACAGACCAATTTATATGCAAAATGAAATAATAACATGTTTTACACCTCCTGACATCAATGGAGAATTCATTCTTATGTTTACCAGTAAAATAAGTTTTGAATTTTAAGAGTTCATATATGCAAGAACAGGTTGTTTTTAAATGGCCACTGTAAACCCAGGGGCCCGGTGGCACAGATACAGGAGGACACTCAGGTTAGAGAGAAAGAACATTAGTGTCCAGAATAGATTTTAGGAATCAAACCTGCAGAAATATCACAGTAAACATTGAAAAGTTTAACAATCTCTTTGGTAAGTATGTTACAGTAAACCAAAGCTTCAGGATTGTGAACACTGCAGTGATATTACAATGAAAAGAGAACATCTGCTTCTCTCCACTGCAGGAATATATTGTTTCGCTCAAAAACGCTCAAGGAGTATTAGTTCCCAAGGGGACTAAAACTTCCTGTTCTGTACCTGCCGCTCCTCCTCTTTCCCTCTCTCTCTCTCAGACACCCTTCACATGTCTCTACCCGTTCATCTCCCCTCTCTCACTCTCTCTCACCTTTCATCTGCACAAAGTCCAGCTGGTGGATCGTCTGCAGGAGCGGCCCGCTGTCCAGGGTGAGGTCGAAGTCGCTGTTCATCCTCGGGGTGAGAGTTCCCTTCCCCCACTGACTCTCCGTCATGTGGACCCTCCGGATCAAAGCATCCGAGATCTGAGAGCAGCCGCAAACTCTGTTACTCACCCATAACAAAGTATCATCTCTTAAACAACAGCCTCCGATAGAGCATCAAGTTTAGATTTGTAATCAGGTAGAATTATAAAATCATTGGGGAAATTCATACAGTGCCGTTTCAATGATTACAATTAACACTCAATTCTCCTCAAATGGCTCAAAGTAAAACAAGTGAACAGGCAAACATGTGAAATTTATCCCCAGACATGAAAATAATTCAACATATAAAAAACAATAATCTCTAATTAGGTTTAAAAGAGCATTTCTTTTTCCTTCCAGGGAATTTTGGACTTGTTATTTTTGACACAAACACTAGACCTGGGCTTGTGCTATAAATATTTTTCCACGATGGGTAAAAATCATTTTTGCACGGTGCTAAAAAAGCAGATAAAAATATAAATAATTTAAAATCTAATTTTAAAACGTCTGCTCTATGCAGATGAGTCCTGTGCTTCCCAGCGTTGAGCTAACAACTGTCACATAAGACACACAAGTCCAAAGTGTTTAAGCCATCAGAAGATAAAAGATAAAACTGTGCAATCAAAATGTAACTTCACTGTATCTATCATGGCAGATTTTGTTTTTAGTTATTTTTCAGTTTCATCTAAATGAATTTGGGTCTGAGTCAAATTAGCAGCTTGGGATTTACTGTTTTCTGCCACATGAATTTTCTTCCTTGGAGAAATGTCAGCAAACCGCCCACGAGTGGGAAAATGTGTGAAAACTGCAGCTTAGACGGGTTAAGAAATTAAAAACTAGAAAACTGCTTTCCAATCTTCTCACGGCAGATTTGAAAGTTTTACCATTCTCTTGTGAATTCACGGAGTCTTTATACATTCAAGTGTAACAGCAGGGAGACTCTCATTTTGGTTCAACTGGCCAAAAAGAGTTGTAGCTGTAGTTTACTTTATTTTAAGGGGTGATGAGCGAGAACATTTGGATCCTCCTCTACTTCATCCACTAAATCCAGGGAGATGTTGAGTCTTACCTGGAGGAAACCGCTGGGGTCGTTCTCCTTGATGACCTCCAGACAGTACTCCATCAGCCCGGTGGTCTGACGCAGCTTCACCGTACAGTGGGAGATCTGATCCCGGACCACCTGGAATCGAAAGAGTGAAAAAACATTTTTTTTCTGAAGTAGAATACGCTTATTCAGCCACAACCAGCATATAGGGAAGGTTATCGTATGTTTTCCTGTAATAACTATGAACTGGAAAAGGAAGAAAACGCAGAAATAAGGTAAAAGGAGGAGATAGAGTATTAATATTTCAGAGTGGACGGAGACTGGAGATGAAAAAACATTTTGAAAAGGGAAAATGAGATGGAAATGATGAAGGAGAGACAGAAAGAGGAAGTAAAAAAAACACAAGAGGACAGAGGAAGAGGAAGATGTCGGATGGAGGAATGAGGCCGACACACACAAACACACACACACACACACTGAACAAGGCTGTTAATGGATGAATGAGACGACCAGGAGGAAAACCAATAATGAGATTAGGAGCAGGATTGATTGAGTAATTTTTCCCTGTGGAGACGCAGATCGGGGGAAGGAAGAGGCGGCTGAGGGGGGGATGGACATCAGATCCTGTCACTGACGTTAACGTAGAGGGAAGTGACATTTTGTTTTCACACGCTCGGCCGTGTGAGGAGTCGTCAGCGTGAGCCGCTTACATCAGAGCTGAGATGTGACATTTTCTTCTCCAATGACCAACGGAGTCAAAACATGCACAGACACGTGCATCAGGAAACCAATGATATCAGAAAACACAATAAGAATTTTATATTTATCCTCGTGTAACATGAACCCTGCTTCTCTTTGCTTTGATTTGATATTTCATAGATGCGACTGGGGAGATTCCCTCGGTCTCACCGGCACTACTGATGTCCACAGAGCCCCTGCACCCCCCCACCAACACCACCACCACCCTCCGCCTGCCACAGTGAAATAAAACGGTGGAGCTGGACCGACGGTTGCTAGGTAACAGAAACTTCAGTGCTGCTGAATGGAGGAGAATCCTTCCTGCAGCCGCTTGGAGACGGACGGACTGAACACACACTGACAGTCAGTGAGCGTCAACATGAAAGAACCGTTCCACTGACACAACAGTAAAGACTCGTGTGAGATTATCACCGGATTTTTAATTAACTGCCCTTTCTCAGATAAATGTTCACAAAAACATTGACTGAGAATAAGTGCAACTTGCAGAATATGTAGCATGAAAACCTGCAGGTACAATATTCTTTGGCCTTTTCTATTCCACGTAGCACATGGGAGATTTTAAATTTATTCCACAAACTGTATCGTTGTGTTATAGATTCAAAATTCATGTTTCCCTTTTTACTCCACTCACATGCGATTTCATATAACAGTAGTAATATGTATTGTGATAAATTCAATTTATCTTAATTTTCTGTCAAAAATTTAGCCCCAACTTTATTACATCTGATGCAACATCAAAAAAACAATGTTTATAGATGAGCCTCCACAGTATGGAGGACAAAAGTATAAATAAATAAATAAATAAATGCAGGAATAGGTAATAAAATGCATGAAAAAATAATAAAAAATACAGTTTGCGATGAAAAAGGCTATTTGTGTATTTTTTTACATTCATTTATCTCACATTTAATTATCTTACAAAAATAATACATGTTGAAATGTGTCAAGAAGCGAATGAAAAAATGTAGAAATACATAGATTAACTAATAGATGTAGAAATAAATAAGAGAAATAACCTTTTTCATTGCAAAACAGTTTTTTATTTTTGTATATAATTATTTATTTCTGCATTCATTTATTTGTTTAAATACAGTTTTTGTCCTTCATACCACACACACGTGAATCCAGGGGAGTGAACTTAGAGTTCTGACTCATTCTGCATAAAGTCTATTTACAGCTGAACCATGCATCAGATGTTCAAATCACATTCTGGAGCCTCTGTGGTAAAAACTGATGAATGTGTAAATCAGTTCATCACAATAAAACATTTTATCCGTCCTCTTTTTATGGACAGAGCGTTTTATATGTCACGTGTAAACATGTCGTAATTTGTCCTAACAACCGGTGCTTAGAATGTAAGATCAGAGGGAGCTGTTGCCATGACAATGGAGGCAAGTTATCAAAGCTTGTGGACAAATATGGAAAACACATTTATACAGATGACATCAACATAACTGGAGCCTCAGATAACTGTAGTAGCTTTAATAAAGATGTGTCTAAATTCTTATAAATCCAGAGAGTGTGTAATCATCACAACTTTACATATATGGAATAAACAAAAAACTGTAACATTAGGTACCTGATTACATGAGTTGCAATTTAACATTTCCAACATATTGTCCGTCCATATTTGATGCTATAAATAAACCTTTCAGTGCTACATGTGATGGAGGCGACTGAGGGTCACTCCTGGCAGCTAAAGCTACACGTCAGCTGATGCTACAGCTCTTCTCTACGACCGATACACAACATATTCAATAAAAAACACAAGGCCCATGTGCACGCTGAGCATTATGGGACATTTCTTCAGGGCGCAGCTGATGCCAGATCACAGACATTTTGACTCTGAAGAGAAAAGAGAAGAAAACAGGGAGCGACTGATGTGAGGAGTGAAACTCGCTTTAATCAAACCTCAGAGAACTCACAGCTTCTGCTTCACTTCAGCATCGGAAAACAATTTCAAATGACCTCAGATGAAAAACTGCAGAAACACAAGATATGGAGTTTCTCATTAGAGCCTCTCAGACTTTACTCCTGCAGTTGTTACACATGTGCTCTTATCTGCCCTGAGACAAGGATGGTGCATTTAAGTCTGCAGATGAGTCGGTTTGTTTAGCTGCAGATCCTGAGGCTGGACTCACGTTGGTTTTGACACCTTTTTCCTTTCTGCCAAAATATCGGAGGTTCTGCACGTGGCTGAGGTGACCGGCTGCAGAAGTGAGTGATTCCTCGGCTCTCGTCCATTCTCACGTGAGCAGCGTGAACTTAAATGAACCAAACGTTTAAAGAAACAATGCAGCATCTCTTTAAAGGCTCAGACCAAAGCAAAGAAAACGTGTTGGACTGAATTCCATACCAAGCAGAAACTAATTTAATATTTACATCGATGCTGCTAATCACATCTTAATTAACTCCCCTCGTTTTAGTGCTGTAATCAATCAGAGGACCGTGTTTAACCTCTCGTTCAATACGGTGAAAGGAGATCTCCCACAAGCACTGAGGATTCGCTCTACATCTCCCCCCCCCCCTGCAGTGGCCTGGCAGGGCTTCAGGAAGGGTTTGTCACTTCTTGTTCAACAGCCCTACTCGCTCTCTGTCCTCCGCACGCAGCTGGACTCACAATCTCGGAAGTCACAGAATATAATACGGAGGAATCCGACTTGAGGGTGCAGAGAAATGCCAACCATGTTTCATCACATCTATTCCCCCCCCCAGCTTCTCTCTGTAGCGTCGCCTCCGTCGTTCCCTGGAATCTGCTTCACGTCAGCTCCAGACTAAGATATAAAAGATGCCACAGACGATACATCTCTGCCAGATGATCAGCGGATAATGGCGAGTGGGGGGGTCATTGATCCAGATTTAACACGGGAGGGACAGAAGCAGCTGGAGGTTGGACGCTAACACAACTCTACTCCACACAATCGCATTAAAGCGTGCTACTATTCTCACTTTACAAGGAGTTGGGTTTTCCCTGGTAAACCTTCGACAGTGTCAAGAAACGCCAAATTTTGCGATGCTACAGAAAGTGAAAAACATTCCGGGATCCGCATCGAAATGTTGTGTGGTCTTCCCTAAACTATACCGCATCATTTCATCAACTTTTCTCTAAATCCGTCTAGTAGTTTTTGTGTAATCCTGCTAAATAACAAGCAACATTTAAAGCTGCGATAATATGTTTTCGTGGCCACTAGGGGTCAGTAGAAAACTGTAATCCCATTATTGACTTTTGAAGTTCATGCAGTTGACACATCATACAGTACATTCAATTTCATGTGGATTTCGGTGTCTTAATCAACAAGTGCCCACACAACTTCACGTCACCTGTTTCTTTTCTTTGTGAGCTGCCGTTTTTAAGCCTAGAGTTTGGCATTTTGTCGGTCGCCATCTTGTTTTCTTAAACCGGAAATAACCACATACACCTGCGACCTGCACCCATTGGACAGTACTAGCCACACCAAAATGCATACAATGCGCTTTATCTTTTATTTGATTCGAACTGGGACCATAATTTACAAATCGAAAGTAAATTAGCTATTAAAACCATAAACTTCTTAGGCAAATGTTAACCAACGTAATAAAATCATAGCCGGCTAATTCCTTAATTTATTTACTTCTCTTTGCAATCAATGGAGTCGCCCTCTTCGGGTAATTTGAGACAATGCAGGTTTCAGGCCCTTCTGCATTGGCTTAACTCATTTGATCCATTGTTAATTTCTAAAAATACAGATTATAGCAGCTTTAAAGAGACGGTAACACCAATAATGTCCTTCAGCACCGACAACAGCTACAGACAGCAGGATATTCAAAATGGGGACAACAGAACCTGCCGCCTCCTTCTGCGTGTTCCTGTTGTGATTATCAGGCCACTGCGGCACTTGTGTCCTCGTAAGATCCTGTGGCTGCAGTCTCCCTCACCTCTTCTGTCATAGCAGCACAGGACAGTGCACAGAACAGCCGGGACCCTGCCGTTAAACCCTCTAACAGTCTGACATTACGGCCGTGCATGAAGATGATTTAATGATACCGACAGACGAGGGGTCAGATGGGGTAAAAGACGGAGAGTAAAAGATGTCTGAGGAGAAAAAAGGCCGTAAAGGGATCAGAGGAGATGTGAGGAGTGATGGACACATACACAAGAGGAGATGAAGAAAGGAGGTGGAGAGAAAAAGAGGAGGATGAAATACACGCGGGGCTGAGGTGGGAAACGTTAAATCAAAGTGCAGGATCAGAAGAAGGTGAATGACGGGATTAAAAGACGCTTCTGCTCCGTCCTGATGGTCAGTGAAAGTGACACCTGACACTGAGACGTCAGCGAGGATCAAGCCGCTGCCTGCACGGCGTTAATATGGATCTGATACCCGGGTCGGTGAAGAGCACCTGCAGCAGTATGACGGGCTTCACTTCACTGATGCAACATGATGGGAACACTAATGGAGAAGAGTCGCGGGTCAGAATAACATATTTCTATCAATCAATGATTCATTCAGTCTATAAAACGAAGGAAATTCCTGCAAACTGCTCATTCTTCATTGGAATTTCTGTCTGTATGTGTCTCTCATATCTCGAGAATCGTTCATCTTATCGGCTTCGCACTTGGGATGTGTATTGTTAAAGGCTGAAGGAAGTGCAGACTTGAATTTGGTGCGATTTGGACACGCGATCGATCAAAATTAGTACATTTGACATGGTAAAATAGTTACTCAGACAAAACAGGACATCTAAGGACATCCTCTTGGACTCTGGGAAACTGGAATGGATATTTAGTTTTACTTCTTTCCTCCGTCCATGCATCCATCCATCATCTACACCTCTTAACCTTTGAGGCTCTCAGGGGGTGAGAGGCAGCGTACGAGTACACACACAGAAACAAACAACCACAATCACATTCACACCTACGGGCATTTTCCGAATTTCCAATTAACCTCGGCTGCATGTGTTTGGTCTGTGGGAGGAAGTCGGAGTTAGAAGTGATAAATCTTTCATGAAAACAGTCATTAGAAGTTGGGAGTGGATTCGTTCTCCGTGGATCTATCAAGCATTTCACAAAGAAAGCATGAATGCGATTCAGCAGGAGCCTGAATATTTCATGCTCGTCCTCGTGTGACACGCTGCTGCAGATCCCTCTGCTGCAGCCAAAACTGTCATTCAGCAATGCACAACATTCTGAATTCATGTGTCTAAAATGTCCAAGCTCTCCTGTTTGACTGTTGGAAAGTGGAGGAGCCGGAGGAGCTGGGATCCCCTGCAGCAGAACACTTACACAGGGAGGACAGCAAATCGCTATTGTACTAAATTCATTTTTTAGAAACAGTTTTCCGTGCAGCCAGCGTTTGCATCCGGTGGCAAACTCACAAACCAACTTCGTTTCAGATTCACTTTGTGTTGCTCTCATCAGCCTCAGAAGAATCTCTGAGCTCCCAGATGAAATACAGCGAAAGAGACGGAGATCAGAGGCAGCGAGTCTGATCATATTCAACACATCCTCCACGTTGCATTAAAGGACTAAACTGGGATACGTAATCTGTCTTGGTAAATTCAATTACATGTACAGCTTGTAAAACTTACACATTTGCTCAGAGACAGTTTGAATCAGACGTTTTAATACCGTGAGAAGCACGAACACCTCTAGTCTTCAGCGTCTGCTGCTCACTGGGGGTTTCAAGTGCTTTGTTTTTCAGGCACAGGAAACAAAAGAGGATGTTTGGTGCAAACTTTAAAGGATCAAGAAAAAAGGCCTGTAAAACGATCCCGATGACGGATCATCATTTAAACAGGTTTAAAGCCTCCGTAAGTGGATTTTCATATCTCACTGTCAGACAGTGGGAGAAATAGCTGCCTGGGAGGAAGGAACACAATCTGAACACTTTGGCCAGGATAAGATTAGTTATGCAATTCTCAATTAAGGGCCTAAAACATGATCCTGTACCGGTGCTACCAGCGAGACCCGGGTCAGGTCCTAAGTATTGAGTCTGGTGGGAATTTGAACAGAAGGGAAGTCTATTTTTGTAATTCAAAAGTTAGAAATATATTTTAGATAGCAAGTTGTTAGAGAGTAATATATTTCAGTGTGATTGTTTTTTCCATGTAAAATATAAAGTTAGATTAAAGGAGGCAGTCACCAGCTTGTTCCGCCCTTAAAGAGGCGGTGGACTATGGGCAGAAAAGGTCTCTGGTTCGTCTCTGGTTCGACTCCACGGAGAAACAACAAAAAGACGAACCTGGATTGATCTGTCCAAAAATCCAAGAGGATTCTCCCTACCCTGTCTAGTGCCCCTGAGCAAGGCACCTTACTCCCCCAACATCTGCTCCCCGGGCGCCGTACATGGCTGCCCACTGCTCTGTGTGTCCTGCACCAGATGGGTTAAAAGCAGAGGTTACATTTCCCTCCTTGCATGAGTGTGCTTGTGCATGTCTGTGCATGTGTTTGGGACAAATAAATGTATCTTAATCTTAATCGTTATTCAACCTGTGCACCATTACCCGCTCGGTTGACGCCTGACACTCGAGGATCGGACGTGGGATGGAAGGACGCTTTTGTCAACAGCATTTGGAAGAGCCTTCGAAATGGGACGGCTGAGTCGTGCCCCTGTGTCACAGTCGGTCTTCAGAAGCAGCCTCGGACAGATGCAGACCCGGGATTTAAACACAGCTCTCACCAAGTTGGCGGTGGTAATCAACAGAGGTTTATATTTTCAGTGGCGTCTGGATTTGACCTCGGGCCTGTTGATGAAACAGAGGCACCGCTGACTGTGAGTCTGAGTGGAGCTGAGTAAAGGTTCTTTTGTGACTCAGCGCGACCAACCAGCATAAAACAACCTTCCTCCTCTGCTCCCTCTCTACACAGAACACCCGGGTCAGTCCTCCCCATGCTGGCGTTGTGAAGGACTACTTCTCGCCTCCGCAGCTTCAAACACCGAGCGCCATGAGTCCCGGTCACCATGGTGATGAGGAGAGCAGCAGGGAGCTTCAGGGGAGATGCCAAGTCAGCTGCAGCCGCCTCGCTGTGTTTCCACTGGTTCCATGTTTTCTCTATGCGTCTCGTGGCTTTCATCATCACAGCATCAGCAGGATTAATCAGGCCACTTCATTAGTCCCTTAATTGGTCACATGAAAAACGCAAAGCTGGCATTTTGCTACATGCAACAATCAGCTGCTTCTATGCAAATACAAAAAAAGGACAATGTTATCAGAAAGCGTCTGGCGTCCACCTTAAGTGAGCTGCCGTGTCCGGGAGGAGCCAAGGAGAAATAAAGAAGAAACACGAGGAGATCTCTTCCATCACAGACTCTGTGGGAAACTTCATTGATTGAGTGAGATTCACACGAGAGCTCCACACTGAAGAGGAATATCAGATCCGTCGGGGGGGGGGCGTGTGTGTTTCTGGCATTAAGATTCAGCGAGGGACACGCGGAGCAGCCGATCTGTCGGCCGACCCGACAGGACGGATCAGATCCGCTCAGAGACACATTAACATTCCTGCGTCTTGGAGGTGCTAATGTGTCCGATGTCTCTCTGCACATGAATAAACACACATCCATCACTCAACAGCCATCCTTCGTTACACGGGAACGCAGTTTGCATTTTAAGCGTGCACGGCTGCATCCAAAACAGCAGCGTTGAATGCAACTTCTCCAAACTGCGCCACCTACAGGCAATGAGAGTAATTACAGCAGCTCAAAGTTACAACTCTGCCGACCAGCACCTCTAAACGAAGACATTATACTACGTTTGTTCAATTCTTACATAATGAAGTTGTTTTGCGGATTATTCATGATTGTGTGTCTGATAAACATCGTAGTGATGTCGATCAAGAACAGGAACACGCACATTTGCCAAAAATCGCAAACAATTTCTTCAATACGAAGCTAAGTTACACAAAAAGACTCATTGCCTGCAGGGGGCGCAGGACAGTGACCAGACAGGCTCGGTTAAATTTGATTTATAATCCACCATCTTCATATTCCATCTATGGGGAGCAGGAGAGTCAAGTGTGTGTAAGTGTATGTAAATGTACTGTATGTGCATCAGTGTGTGTCAGTGTGTGAGTCTGCTCACATGTTGCCGTGCGCGGACCGTGTTTCTCCAAACCACCTACACGTGTGAAACCTTGATTCTTCAGATCGTCCAAGTGTGAAATTGGATGCCGTACGGCACAAATGTATTTACCCCTCCCCCCTCCTCCCCCTCCTCTTCCTCCTCTTCCTCCTCCTCTCCATCAAACCCCTCTCTCTCCGCTCTGTCCCTTGCTCAATGTGTTGCAGACGGTCTAAAGGAGAATGTGTGTCTGAAATCACAGCCACAGCTACGGCTGATAAATTTACGAAAACCTGAAAATGCAAAATATTAAAAGGATGTAATGTAAAATGTTGTTCTTGCATTTTAGCCATTTTAACTACAGATTTGATATCAATGTTCATCACTTGCATTTACTGTAGATGAAAATGTGTCTTTCCAGTCAGGCAATGGTTTCAGCTCAGGTAAAATTAGTTTAAGACCAAAATACATCAAATCTACATCACGATTTGTCTTATTCTTCACCTCCTTGGTTTAAATATCCAACCTACGCTGCAGCTCATCAATAACAAACCACAACAGAGCTTTGTAACGACAGACAACGTGACATCCCATCAGCTGGAACCTGGTGGAGCTCACTCACCTTCAGCTTGTGCTCGTGCTCCTTGTTGACCCGGGACAGCAGCTGGGCCTTGCGTCGGTTCAGGGCGTCGATGAGGGCGTCGCACTGAGCCACCAGACACGCCTCGAACTCCACGCCGTTCTCCTGCAGGAGAGCAAACACAGAGGCTGGGAGATCTCACGGGGAAAAAACAAGCAGGTGGAAAACACGAGGGAACCTTCAATCGACCAACAAAATACACATGCAAAACCTTAAAGAGGTCCTATACTGACTGATGTAGACTTTCACAGCTCCGCTAATTGCATCATTAGCAGTTAAATATACAGCAAATGTAAGATTTATTTGTTTATTATCTCAGTTTTACAGTTTCATCATCCATCAGCGAGGTGGGTGGACAGAACCAACATGAAGCAGCAGCACCACGGGACGATGACTGATTCATGTTCCTACAACTACGTCCAGTATTATTCATTTTCACACATCCCTAACTTAACTTCTCATCCTCCTCCTCCTCTTTCTTCACCTCCTCTCCTAACTTATCCTCATTGTTTCCCTCCCTCACGTCTTCGTCATCTCACGATAACCAGCGACGAGCTTTTAATCCCGCCCTCCTCCTCTGATCGGCCGCTGACAAATCTATTCTTGCTCAACGTGAGGCGCCACAGAATGAAACCGACATCCTCACACACACACACACAAACACTGAAACTCACAGAGGGAAAAGCGGCCTCCTGTTGCTATGGCAATGCAACAGTTTTATAGAATGTAATGCCGTTATTGATTCAATAAATCCTGACAGTCTGTGACTCATGCACTTTTCACTGGTGGTTGACTGATTCAGGTTTTCGAAGGCACGGCTGCCAATGGCTGATTTACATATTCCCAGTGTATGCGTGTGTGTGGTTGTGTGTGTGGTTGTGTGTGGTTGTGTGTGTGTTTGTACCTGGATGTGCTGCACCATGTTTCTCAGCTGGACCAGGAACTCCTTGGCCTCACTGGCTCGGTCGGACAGGCCGGTGAGAGCCTGGGACAGCTGACCCTGCAGAGCACAGAGAGGACGTCAGCACACAGAAGCAGATACATAGATCTATACGCACATATTCAAATAGCAGAAGTTCAGAATCACTCCAATAAGTCCTGTAGATTGATTCAGCTTCTATTTTAGAAACTCGGCTGAAGCTTAGGGGTTTAAATGTCAATCAGGAACAAGTAGGATTTCTTGCATCTCTCTTTCCTGTCACCTCATTGTGGTTGAAACAAGATTCATCATATCTGAATTAAACTTATAAATAAGACAAAACTAATGAAAATGCTGAGAATTAAATACCATAGAAAAGATTTAAAATGCTATAGCAATAACAACTATAAAACATTTTTAACCATAAATAGAAGATGGGAGAGAAACACAGACTAATGATATTAACGGAACGATAAAACTGAATAAAATGTTGTTGTGTATCAGGCAGATCGACTCAATGATAAATGAACAATCTCATTAGTCAAAACCCTGACAGCAAAGACAAAAGCATGAGATTCAAAACAGTAAAGTTATTGTTAATGCAGATTCTGGTTCATCGCTGTATTTAACCGTCAGTTCTGTCAGTTCTTAAGTTTTAGATGAAGTCAAAAGTGTCGAGGAGTCAATGAGGAAACAAAGCTGCTTTATATCTTCTGAGAATCTGACATTTCTAAAATCTCATTCTCACAAACAAACGACATTTCCCGCTCAAGCTGAAGTCGACTAATGAAGAATGAAGCTCTCGACTGTTGGAGGGTTTAAAAAAAAAAAAAAATTGGGTTTTTTTGTCCCTGGGCTGATGGGAAATGCGGCTGTTTTGGATGACACACAAGAGCTACTGTTTGGACAGTTCACATACATGAAGCAGGGTTGTGTGAACAAGGAGGTGACGGAGCGAGAGGACGCGGCCTGACCCGGTGGGAACCTCGCTCGGATGAGTGAACCAGACAACCGTCAACTCATTGTCTCCTGGGAGGAGGACAGGGTACTGCAGGGGCGGTGAATAATACCCCCCCCCTAAAAAAAATCACTTCAGCTCCGGAAGACAGCAATAAAACCAGCAAGTAGCTGATACAGTGGAAAACGCTGAGAAAACATCCCGTGGTGCAGGACGCTGCTCCGTGTCAAACGCAGCCCTGGGATTCTGACGCTTCCCCCCGGTCAAATGGGAATCTGTGTGCGGGGGCCGGCAGCCGACCTTTGACCTCAGAGTTTGGGAATCCATGACAGCTGTCGCTAGCATGAGGCGACTGCACCCAGGGACAGTCTGAGCCGGGAGCAGCTGAGCAAAGACTGGAATGTAAACGTTCCGGGACCGGGTCGGACTTCAAGAAACTTCCTCTTCGCTAACATGGGAATCACGTTTCAACGTCCCGAGAGACGAGCAGGAGTTAAAACACATGTTTTATTGTACGTATTTATAGATGTAATGGAATTTTGGGTGTCACCAATGCATTGGTTGATAACTTGGCCTATGAATTGTCTGAAAAAAGGCTTGTCACTTGTCCTCAGAGCCTACAGTATTGTTTAACTTATAATATTCTAAAAACAGAGAAATTAGGCAGATTCTCACATTTAACATGAAGAAACTACCCTATATCTGTTGATTTCATCACAAAAACAATGTAAAATATAAACTGATTATCGAACTTCCAGCACAGAAGTTTGGTTCTCCTCTCTGACTCTGTGATGTTGAGGGAGCTCCGGCTTCTCCTCCGGCCGGTGGACAGTCGGCCGTGCGATTCAGTGACAGAGCAGATGAAATGAAAAGCACTTGATTGTCTGGAGGCGTTTTTCCACCGTGTCTGTTGAAGAGCCGGCAGAGCTCGGTCCTCAGAACCAGGTCAGAACGTGCCGGGGAAAGTAAAAAAGGCCGTCTTATTTTCTGCTCAGCTCGCGGCTACGTCCCGATTAAAGACAGATTTCAGCAACAGATGGGTGGAGGAGCAGGATGGGACCGGGACCAAAGAGATAGGGGGGGTGGGGGAGTGGGGGGGTATGCATTTCACTATTTTGATTAGTTTAATTAGCACGAATGAAGCGAATAAAGAGTGGAACAGTGGAAGATGTAAACTAAAGGCGGCTGCTCATTTCAAGCCGAACACTATTGATTCTTATCTCATCCGGTGTGAGCTCAGTTACCAACAGTATTCAAGCATGTTATTTTCAAAATAAAATCCTTTTTGCATTGTTTTCATATAAAAAAAGGGTGGTATCATGTAAACAGTTTTGTGTCGCTACCATTTTCGTCCGGATCTGTTTTTAAAACAGTGAGCAAGGGTCAAGTATAAATAACACATCCAGGAACCTTTTAAAAAAACATTTATTCTTGGTGTGTTTTAGGTTAAGAAAAATGCTAAAAACAGAAACCGAACCCCCGACAACATCAGAGTAGATTATCATTTGCCGCCGACACAATGAGATTTCCATCAGTTTCCTGGATGATTGATGAGAACTATTAGCGGTAAGTTGCCCTGCATGATATTTACATCTCATCATTCTTTCAAGGAATTTGCATTTTCATTCCTTGCCACGGGAAACACACTTCACCGTCATGGCGTGATTCATACTCTGGTAAATTCAGTCCTGGCAGATACTGTACCCTCGGAGAGTCGAGCGTTTCCCTTTTTCTTTTTTCATTTTTTTTTTACAATTTTACCTCAACAATTCTCCTCTCACATTAATGCAAAGCGACTTGGAGTCGACCCTGGGGATTAAAATACATCTCGTTAACGGGGGAAAGTAGAAATAAAAGCATCCTGCTGCGTTCAGGTGGAGAAGAGGAGGATGATGGAATGTTTGGAATGTTTGGAATGTTGGGGGGGGGGGATAGAGGGGCTTAGGATGTCCCTGCTAGTTGGAAGCACTAATCAGCTCGGTAATTAAGATGAGTGGGAACACGTGCATGAACTGAATAATTCACCAGCAGCTCCGGGGCCTTGCGACATGTTTTCTCTCCGTGGCCGAGCGAACTGTCCAATCTGTCGCGGGAAAAAGCGCGTCACAGCCAATTTGGATTAAAAGCGCCCCCCCCCCCCTTCCAGGAAGTGGGAAGTGCAAGGACAGGAGGAGGTAGGTGTAATGTCACTGCTAAGCTCGTAAAGCCGCGTGCAAAGTAAAAGCGCTCTCCTCTTCAAGCTAATTATAAAACACACATACACACGCAGATCCACAAAACGCTTCCCCGGCAGAGACAGATTCTGAGTTCCCGTAACCTACTTTCTCAAAGCTGCATTATCTCTCGGAGACGTTTTTTTTTAAGTGCCCCACTGGTTCTCAGGGCTGCGGGGGGGTAAATACTCTCTCTGATGTTCTTTAAACACGTCTTTAGGCTCGCTTAATCCCGGGTGCAACACCACACTCATTGGGTTACACACTGTAAACAGACGTAAAGTGAAGGTCAACTTCTGATGACAGAAAACACCATAACACACACACACACACACACACACACACACACACACACATGCTAAATCCCAGCGATGAAAGAAATTGAAATCAGTGTAATTTTGCACAGCGTGATCAGCGATTGTGTTTCCCCCCCGAAGTATCAGCACCCGGAGACGCCGAGATGAAAGGTTGCCGTTGCTTACATGAACCGCCGCAGCCCTGGGAGAGAACACACTCTGCATTATTAAGCAGGCGGCGATGATAGTTAGCGTCTCGGGAACCTTTGTGTTGATAAAGATTAAACTCGCACGTCCTCCTCCGACGAGCTGGAGAAAGTTAAGACTCGTCCGGATCGTGATGCTTCTCCGTGCGTAACAAGATCCAACATGAAACCGTCCAGCACAAGCACCAGCTAAGTGGCTGCTGCATTATTCATGGGCCGTCATCAATAATACAGGAGGAGTCGTTAACTATCCACACAGAGAAAGTGAAGAAACCCCGATGATAAGAAAGTTGCCACAGTTTTTCTACATGTGAGAAACTCGAGTCCTGATTGGACGGACACCTGGGACGACAGGGCAGGAAATGGGGCAGATGTGATCTATTCTCGTCTGCGCCGGATTTATCTGGTGAGGGCGTCGTCTGCTGCACAGGATCACGTTTCCTACCTGCGGGTGTGTTTGGGCTGTGTCACATAAATGACACCAGGTGAGAAGACACATGAAGAACAGTGGAGGGAAGAGTGTCATCTGAGGAAGAGGAAGAGGAAGAGGAAGCAGCGGTTTCCTAGAGAGCTGTGTCACAACTGGAGCCAAACCAGGTCAGTCAGCTCAGCAGCATCTGAGTCTGTGGCGTTCTTCGGATTTAATATTTCATCCTCACACATTATCTGTGAAATTTAAACGGATGTTATCTACATCTTCTCTTCTGAAACTTCTCTGCTGCAGTTTCTCTACATTTCTTGTCACGATGAGATGCAAGTTGAGTCGATTCTCCAGACAACGTGTAATCCACTTTTCCAATGATGGGCCTCATTCACTAATCGTCCTTAAGGAGATGTACGAGCATCATTAGGTGTGATGGGGAGAGAACTGAGCCAATCACATCATTGGCTTTAGTGGGCTGAGCCAATAATCTATTGTTCACCACTTATCTCTGCATGACAACAGATCTGAACTCTACTGAAACATTTTACAGCAGAGAATCAAACTGACAACTTGGGAACTTCACCAGGAACAAAGCTGGAAAACCCTATTAAGTTTCAGATGACTATTTATGGTGTAACAGTCATTCAAGGTTAATGGTTTATAAACAACTGGGATGTTGCTATGGTTACAGGCAGCCTGATTGAATCGTCCTGACAAACTATCACCATGCTGTTCCATTTCGAAGGCGTCTTCAAAGATGACCGACAAATGTGCCCGGTCATCCCCGAGCAACGAAAGTTCCAACGGGTGGATCAACCAAACATTCCCAGGATTCATTGCGCTTTGGCAACAAGCTGTTTTTCAAAAGGGAGAATGGTGTCGGCAAGAGACAAGACCAGTATCCCAGGCTTCAACTCAGATAGAAAACATTACAGATGTTAAAAGAACAAAAGGGCATTATCGTTGTTTCCAAGTGCAGCTCTGTTGCTAAGCGACAGCGGCGAGGCCCGGGACAAGCCGGTGACGCAAATCACGGAAATCCTCGAAATTCTACATCTGCTCTTTCACATACAGAATGTTTTTTGTGTTTATTACCTTTTCGAGCGCTTTGATTCGCTCCCTGAAACCTGGAAACATTCTTCTGAAGCTTGACTGAAGCAGAAAGATGTTTCTTCTCTGTGGAATCTTGTATTAAATCCAGTTTGCTTGATTTTTGCTCTTCCTGGTCTTGATCAGAGCCGTGAGGGCCGACTGAGGATAACTGCATCAGTGCCTGTTTGAAGGTTGTGACTTTATGAGACAATAAAAAGATAAAAAACAATGTCCATGATGATTAAGCTGATAAAAAATGATGGTGTTGTTAAAATCAGGGTCACTGCAGGTTTCAACCAACCAATCTGCTGCAGAATCCACTTTTCTTATGAAACTTCTTTAACGTTGGAGCCAGATGTAACAGAGCCTGATAAATTATTCAAATGTTGAAAAGCTCTCCGAAAAATTAAACACCTTGTTTTGGTTGAAACTCATTTATGTAAAGACAGAAGGAGGAATGTAAAAAAAAAAAGACCACAAAGGGAAATTAGCACAGTGGAGTTTGGAAGCGTTTATCTCTCTCCAGCTCGTCGCCCGGAGCCAGATGAAATATTCAGTTCCCACCAAGAGAAGTTCCACATAAATATGTCAAAACAAAAATATCTTCTGTGGATTCTCCAAGAACCCGAGATGCAGCCTGGACGTGAGACATAGCGTTTTGTCAGATTTCATTCGTTTTACCCACTGAGACGTCCACCAAGTTCACTCTTTCATTAACTTCCTTTCTTTGGGCATTCTGGGTCATTCTCCTCTTCTTGTTCTTTATCATCTTTCAAAAAACATTTTCACAGTTCATCTCTTTACTCGAGGGGCGAATATCTGCAGCATCAACCTGAACAGCTTCAACTCATCCCATCCATTGTCCTCAGTCTCATCCCTCTTATCAGTGAAATACAGTCTGCTATCATGAACTGTGTCTCTTAGCTGCACAGACTCACTCATAGAGAAGATGACACAGGAAAATATTTAGTCCAAATTATCAGCAATGAAAACCAGACGACAAGAAAACGTCCACAAAAACTTTTGAACACTTCCCAGGAAACAGTTCAGGGCCTTTTTCAGACCTGAGCCCCAGACGTTACCTGAAAGGTCAACTAAAGATCCATGCAACCATGTGACCTTTAAGCCACCAGAGCAACCAACTGGTCATTTATACAAAAACTGAACCGTGACATTAAATTAAATATCCAGGTTGCATGAACAGTAAGGAAGAAAAACAAAAAGTTAGGAGAATCAGCTAAGTTTGCTGAAAGAACCAAAATGGAAGCAGCTAGCACCCGACCCTATTGGTCAGTTGAAATCCAATGCATACTCACTGCTGTTGTGTGGTTGTCAACGGTAACACAGTTGCCATGCCGAACGCCTTAGAGTTGGAACGTTTATCTAATAAAATAACAGTTTTTTTTTCATGTGTTACAGTAAACACGGGCACATTTCACCTCCTCTGCAGGTTCACTCATCCCGGTGGAGCCGCTTCCTGCAGGTCGTCACGCAGCCGAACCGACGGTGGACACAGAGGATGCAGACTGACAGTCGCTCTCATTACAGTTACAGCCGGAGAGGAGGATCCCGCCCCCTGTGTCTGACTTCTCTCAAGGCTTCTCCTCCTGCTCCCACCGGGCTCAGGCAGAAACCACGGGGAGCTCGTGCAGGAATAAAATCACCTGCCGGAGACAATATCGACCTGGAGACGGAGACGAGGCTTTTAATAATCCTGCTCTGTGTGTCCTCATTATCTTGGCTCTTCTGGGGGGCTATGTTGGATGAGAGATTCCAGAGAACCTGCCAGTGTCGGCTCTTCTGGGTCAGGGGGGCGTGCGGGCCGTCAGGAGGCTCGGCATCGAACACTAGGGTGACACTAAAAACCAGCACATGTGCACGATATGAGGGAGAAATTCCTCAAATTTCTCACGTCGACAAGAGTTTTCCGCTCGTACGCAGAGAGCTCAGGGTTCAAATCTCCTCTGCTGCCTCGGAGTTATCTCTGCTCTCGTGGCCAAAGGGGCAAATTACTAATTCTCTGCTACAATCAGAGACTTATTTTCTCCAAAACCCCAACGCCTCCTCTTGGCTTAAGCCTCCATTTGATTAATCACCTTTAATTGCCACTAGACAGCGCTGGGTGACAGAGCGTGACCCAGATCGCACTCGGGGTCGTGCACAGCGCCTGATGGCATCGGCTTAGAGCTGAGGACCCCTCGCTACGTGGAGATGTAACAGCCTGACGATGCCCCCTTTACTCAATCTAATGCGATTCACTGAGATTAGCAGCGACAGTCCTGTCAACACACAAAACCCTGCGACACAAATCCGTGGAGGCAGAGCTCGGCTCGACGTGTCACCTCTTACATTTCTGCTCATCTGTTGTAACTGGAATTGACTTTGGAGACATGAAATAGATTAGCATCGTGGTTTAGACACGGTCATGCAATCCAAGGCAGGGGTTGGGGTGGGGGGGGGGTGGGAGGGTCGGAGATAAACCCACAATGGTTTTTTTATTGCCTCTGAGACCAGTGGTGAGGTCAAAGGAGAAGAAGCGTGAGCACATGCCAGAGAAGGAGCATGAAGAAGTGGGAGTAATGATCTGAAGCGGCGTGCACACATGTGGAGTGGTGGGGGGGGGGGCGGGCACGGCTGACAAGCATCTGGGATGGATTCCTCGTGGGGTCCGGTATCTTAGAGACCTCCGCTGCTCTGCACTACATCAAGAGGGATTTGGTTGCCATGGCGCCAGGTGGTGCAGGTCTTTCTCCGTGAAGAGAGAGAAACGGAGACGGAGCGAGCGAGCAAGGTTAGTCCCAGAGTAACGAGTCGATACACCGAGCAACCACGGCACCGATTAAAAGACAGGAGGATCTTATGAAAAGATAGAAGCAATGGAAGAGTGTGTGCTGCTGCATGCTCAGCTCTGAAATGTAAATGCTGCAGTTGTGGGTTTACAGTGTCTTATTAAAAACTCAGGAAACTGTTAGGCCAACCGCTTTCACATGAGCTCAAAAGCTCAAAGGTCTCATTGTCTTTAGTTGACATCTACCTCTAGGTCTTCGTATGGGACACCTCTTTTTCCTTTTGAGCATTTTGTATTCTTCCAGTTTGTCCTTAAAC